>NC_053023.1:498078707-498378707 GCF_003073215.2 Triticum urartu | reverse complement strand
ATTGTCCATCGTATTCTTACGAGGACAATGAGTCCTATCAAAGGCCACGACTCATCTGATGAGGAAATTGTTGGCATCATGAAGAATCTTGTATTCAATATCGTTCATGGCATTCCTGTCAATTATCACGATTTCTTCATGAGGACTCTGGCAAATTTTGCACTGTCTCTGTTTGAGTTGAAGCCTTATGCACCTTGGATTATGAGATTCCTCAGGACAAGGTCTTCACTCAACTAGAAAGCTGATTTTCAGAATCACCTCAGCTACTTGCCCCCGATTGAAGTCCTCAAGCAGACCTATTCGTCAGTTGATGAAAAGGGCAAGGCACCAGCTCTTATAGATGAAGGCATTCGTCCATTGGATGGTCAGTTTCGCAAAGCTGCCTCTTATTCCACCAATGATGACTCTGCCACACATGACTCTGCCAATGCACCCAAGTCTACTCCTCAAGCCGCTGCTCCTCGTGTGATGACTGATCGTGAGCTTCTGCTTAGTCTTCACCAGAAGGTGGATCGAAATCATAAATGGGTTAAGCGTCAGTTTGGTTCATTTCTTCACAACATGACTGCTACACACAATGAAGTGAAGAAAAACCATTACTACCTCCATGAAGTCTTCGGTCGCACCTGGGCAATACTGTCACATCTGTATGGTGAAGAAGATCTGAAGAAAATGGGTCTCAAGGAAGATTTTGACTGGTCTGCACCTCCACCGAAGAAATTCAAGAAGGTCAAGGTTCCTTCCTTGGTGACCAGCTCATATTCTTCATCGCGCGACACTGATTAGAATGAAGACTTGGACGACACTGCGGTAGGCCCTACTACAACAAACGACCCCAACAATGCTGGCCCTCCTTCATCAACTTGATATTCTTCAGGGGCGTTAGTCCTCATATTCGATCCTTTTGGTCATTTGATGACAAAGGGGGAGAATTTTGAGTTAGTCTTCAAGCGGGTCTTTCTATATGGGCGTTTTTTTTCAAGTTACAACTCTCGTTCTTCTGAGACTTTATTGGATCGAGTTGTAAACTTAAACCCGATGGTGCTCTGATACTTTTGATATGTTTTTCTGCATGCTTATTCCTCATATATGCTAATGCACGCATGCTGAATTACATCAGTCACCATATTTCATCATGCATTTCAAATTCTTCACTGTTATATGTCAAATGCGTGTATGAATTACAAGATATAGGGGGAGATCTCCATGATTCAACTCTTCAAGTGTGCATTGCTTCAAAAGCAAATTCCTCACTATGCACATCTTCAGGGGGAGTTCTTCTATATCTTGCAATCAAATTCCTCAATATCAGTATTTACACTTCATATGTTTATCCCCGTTGAAAACTTAACATATATTGTCATCAATCACCAAAAAGGGGGAGATTGTAAGTGCATCTAGTGCCCCTTAGTGATTTTGGTGTATTGAAGACTTATAGGTTAAGGGACTAATGCATTTGTGAGTGTACACAGGTCTATAAGTCTATGAGGAGTTTCATATTTACAGAGAAAGTCGACCCCTAAAAATGAAGTTCTTCGACTAAAGACTTTGGATTTCTGAAGACTTTCTGAAGACTTTGAAAGTGAAGAAATTGGTGTGACCTTGAAGACTTGGTATTCATTCGAGGAACATGAAGCGTGAAGACTTTTGTTTTCGTAGTTTCATTTTCTCTTTCTTGAGTCATAGGAAACACCGTACTGTTAAAGGGGGTCGAGGAAATACCAAGGAAAAATTTCCATGTGATGCTAAACTCAAAATCCTACACCTACCAATCCATTCGAATGAAGCCTTTGGAAATCTCATACAGTCCAGTCATATTCTTCAGTGACAGAGACGAAGTTCTTCTCATCTCTGAGGAATTTGTTTTGACTGAGGAGTTAGGAATTCGCCAGTACGGATTTCCTACACAGTGAGGAACATGATAGCCCTGAGGATTTTGCTACTCAAAATTCCGACCATTGATGTGCTATGCGCGAGCTGTCCCAAAATATCTATCCACCTAACAGTCATATCATTGAAGGGCATTTATGTCTTATCATGTCGGGCTGCTCCCTAGGCTATAAATAGCCGCCCCCTACAACCACTAGCTGGTTGGCTTCTCCGAGAGAAACTGACACTTGTCATTTGAGAGCAACCCATCCTCTAAGGACTTTGAGAGAAAATCATCAAGTGAGGAAAAACCCAAACCCAAACACCTACGAACCCCAAGTGATTGAGCATCACTGAAGAGATTGATCATGCGTGGATCCGACGCTTGTTACCTTTGAAGACTGTGCTTCTTCCAGACGGTTAGGCGTCATGGTCTAGAGCATCCAAGAGGAATTGTGGATTGCCGAGTGACCAAGTTTGTGAAGGTTTGGAAGTCGCCTAAAGACTTACCACGAGTGATTGGGCGAGGTCTGTGTGACCTTAGCTCAAGGAGAATACGGTGAGGACTTGGTGTCCTGAGCTGCGTGTTCAGGACTGGGTGTCTGGGACTATGTGTCCTCGAGTTTAAATACTCAGCCGCTCCAACTAGATGTACAACTGAGACAGCAGTTGGAACTGGTCTACCAAATCATTGTATTCACCAAGCTTACTGGTTCTATTTCCTCAACTCTTTCATTTCCTCATAACTGTGTTGTGTGTTTGTTCATATCCGTGTTTGAAGACTTTGACTGAAGACTTTCTCAATTTCCTCAGTTCAATTTGTTCAGTCTGTTTGTCTTCATCCTGTGTTATCCTGTGCTTACGCTTCCTGTACTCTGTGCCTGTCTTCATTTCATCATGATGACTATGCTTGTATTCTGTTATGTTTACTTTTGAGTACTTATTCCGCTGCTAGTACTTTGCTAAGGAATTTCCTCGCCAGCAAATTCCTCAGTGAAGAATTTCATAAAAATCGCCTATTGACCCTCCTCTAGTCGATATAGCGCACTTTCAACTAGGGCTAGGGGGCCATCCCCCCTTTCCTTCTCTTCTTCCTCTCCTTCCTTCTTCTCCTACATGGATTAGGAAAGGGGGAAACCTACTCCTACTAGGGGTAGGAATCCGCCCTTTGGGCGCGCCCCTTGAGGCCGGCCCTCCTCCTCCTCCCCTCCTTTATATACGGGGGAGGGGGCACCCCATAGACACACAAGTTGATATTTAGCCGTGTGCGGTGCCCCCTCCACAGTTTTCCACCTCAGTCATATTTATCGTAGTGCTTAGGCGAAGCCCTACGTTGGTAACTTCATCATCATCGTCAACACGCCGTTGTGCTGACGGAACTCACTCTCGGCCTCAGCTGGATCAAGAGTACGAGGGACGTCACCAAGTTGAACATGTGAAGATCGTGGAGGTGCCGTGCGTTCGGTACTTGATCGGTTGGATCGCGAAGACATTCGACTACATCAACCGCGTTACTAAATGCTTACGCTTTCGTTCTATGAGGGTACATAGACACAATCTCCCCTCTCGTTGCTATGCATCTCCTAGATAGATCTTGCGTGATCGTAGGAATTTTTTTGAAATACTGCGTTCCCCAACACCTACCTCAGGTGCCGCCTGAACCCCTCTTTCCTTTATAAATACCCCATTATTCCAGAAACCCTAGGGGAGTCGATGAAAATAAATTCCAGCCGCCGCAGAGTCCAGAACCACCAGATCCAATCTAGACACCATCATAGAGGGGTTCATCATGCCCATTGGTTCCTCTCCGATGATGCGTGAGTAGTTTTTCGTAGACCTACGGGTCCGTAGTTAGTAGCTAGATGGCTTCCTCTCTCTCTCGTTTGATTCTCAATACAATGGTCTCTTGGAGATCTATATGATGTAACTCTATTTGCGGTGTGTTTGTTGTGATACGACGAGCTTTGAGTTTATGATCAGATCTATCTTCTTATCCATGAAAGTTATTTGAGTATTCTTTGATCTCTTATATGCATGATTGCTTATAGCCTCGTATTTCTTCTCTGATATTTGGGTTTTCTTTGGCCAACTTGATCTATTTATCTTGCAATGGGAAGAGGTGCTTTGTGATGGTTTCGATCTTACGGTGCTTGATCCCAGTGACAGAAGGGGAACCGTGATACGTCTTTGTCGTATCTACTTTTCCAAACTCTTTTGCCCTTGTTTTGGACTCTAATTTGCATGATTTGAATGGAACTAACCCGAAATGACATTGTTTTTAATAGAATTGCCATGGTGTTATTTTTGTGCAGAATAAGAAGTTCTCAGAATGACCTGAAACTTCACAGAGATAAGTTTTGGAATTAATAAAAAAATATTGGCGAAAGAATCAGCAGCAGGGGCCCACACCCTAGCCACAAGGGTGGGGGCGCGCCCTCCGACCTTGTGGGCCCCTGGACCTCCACCGACCTCAACTCCAACTCCATATATTATCTTTCAGGGAGAAAACAGAGAGAAGGATTCATTGCATTTTACAATATGGAACCGCCGCCAAGCCTGTTCTTCCTCGGGAGGGTAGATCTGGAGTCCGTTCGGGGCTCCGGAGAGGGGAATCCATCGCCATCGTTATCATCAACCATCCTCCATCACCAATTTCATGATGCTCACCACTGTGCATGAGTAATTCCATCACAGGCTTGCTAGACTGTGATGGGTTGGATGAGATTTACCATGTAATCAATTTAGTTTTGTTAGGGTTTGATCCCTAGTATCCACTATGTTCTAAGATTGATGTTGCTATGACTTTGCTATGCCTAATGCTTGTCACTAGGGCCCGAGTGCCATGATTTCATATCTGAACCTATTATGTTTTCATGAACATATTTGTGTTCTTGATCCGATATTGCAATATATAGTCACCTACTACGTGTTATGATCTGAAAACCCCAGAGTGACAATAGTCGGGACCACTCCCAGTGATGACCGTAGTTTGAGGAGTTCATGTATTCACTAAGTGCTAATGCTTTTCTTCGGTTCTCTATTAAAAGGAGGCCTTAATATCCCTTAGTTTCCAATAGGACCCCGCTGCCACGGGAGGGTGATGACCCACAAGTATAGGGGATCCATCTTAGTCCTTTCGATAAGTAAGAGTGTCGAACCCAACGAGGAGTAGAAGGAAATGACAAGTGGTTTTCAGCAAGGTATTCTATGCAAGCACTGGAATTATCGGTAACAGATAGTTTTGTGATAAGATAAATTGTAACGGGTAACAAGTAAATAAAAGTAAACAAGGTGCAGCAAGGTGTCCCAATCCTTTTTGTAGCAAAGTACAAGCCTGGACGAACTCTTATATAATGCAAACCGCTCCCGAGGACACATGGGAATTACTGTCAAGCTAGTTTTCATCATGGACATATGATTCATGTTCGTTACTTTGATAATTTGATATGTGGGTGGACCGGTGCTTGGGTGCTGCCCTTCCTTGGACAAGCCTCCCACTTATGATTAACCCCTCTTGCAAACATCCGCAACTACGAAAGAAGAATTAAGGTAAACCTAACCATGGCATGAAACATATGGATCCAAATCAGCCCTTTACAAAGCAACACATAAACTAGGGTTTAAGCTTTTGTCACTCTAGTGACCCATCATCTTCTTATTACTTCCTAATGCCTTCCCCTAGGCCCAAATAATGGTGAAGTGTCATGTAGTCGACGTTCACATAACACCACTAGAGGAGAGACAACATACATCTCATCAAAATATCGAACGAATACCAAATTCACATCATTACTTATAACAAGACTTCTCCCATGTCCTCAGGAACAAACGCAACTACTCATAAAGCATATTCATAATCATAATCAAAGGAGTATTAATTATCATTAAGGATCTGAAAATATAATCTTCCACCGGATAAACCAACTAGCATCAACTACAAGGAGTAATCAACACTATGAGCAACCCACAGGTACCAATCTAAGGTTTTGGGACCAAGATCGAATACAAGAGATGAACTAGGATTTAAGAGGAGATGGTGCTGGTGAAGTTGTAGATGGATATTGACCCCCTCTTGATGAGAGGATCGACGATGATGACGATGGCGACGATTTCCCCCTCCCGGAGGGATGTTTCCCTGGCAGAACAGCTCTGCTGGAGCCCTAGATTGGTTTTGCCCAACTTCCGCCTCGAGACGGCGGTGCTTCATCCCGAAAGCTTCCTTATGATTTCTTCCAGGTCAAAACACACCATATAGCCAAAGATGGGCACCGGAGGCCTGCCAGGGGGCCCACAAGGTTGGGGGCGCGCCTAGGGGGGTAGGGCGCGCCCTCCACCCTTGTGGTTGGCTGGTGGCCGCCCTATGGTACTTTCTTCGCCAAATATTTATTATATATTCCAAAGATAAGCTCCGTGAAGTTTCATGACTTTTAGATTGTGCAGAATAGGTCTCTAATATTTGCTCATGTTCCAGTCCAGAATTCCAACTGCCAGCATTCTCCCTCTTCATGTAAACATTATAAAATAAGAGACAGTAGGCATAAGTATTGTGATATAATGTGTAATAATAGCCCATAATGCAATAGATATCAATACAAAATCATGATGCAAAATGGACGTATCAACTCCCCCAAGCTTAGACCTCGTTTGTCCTCAAGCGAAAGCCGATATCGAAAAATATGTGCACATGTTTAGAGATAGAGGTGTCGATAAAAATAAAATACGAACATGAGGGCATCATGATCATCTTTAGAACAACAACATAAATTGCCATATAATTTCTTATGCTAAAGTAACAATTCATTCACAAGGTAAAGTATGAATAAAAAACTTTATTGAAAACTAACAAACTATGATCTCAGTCACTGAAACAATTGCAATTTATCATAACATCAGAAAGAGTCAATTAAAGAGCTTTTCAACAAGTCCACATACTCAACTATCATTTAATCTTTCACAATTGCTAACACTCACGCGAAACTTATGGGTACAAAGTTTCAATCGGACACAGAGAAAGGTAGGGGCTCATAGTTTCGCCTCCCAACTTATTACCTCAAGGGTAATTTCAACAATAATACTTTATGATAACCTACATCCGAGTGTGTGTGTGTGTGTCTATTTGAATAGTGTGGCACTATTCTAATACCAGGATTTGAATAGTTATTTGGATCACGACGCGCCCTATATAGGAGCCACGAGGTCTTCCCTAACTCCCGATAACCCCACCGGACCTATTACAGAAAAAACCACCCCACCCACTCGATGCCCCAATCACCACCCTGACCTCCCTCGATCCCCTCCCCCGAGCGCCGCCACCCTCGCTGGATCTCGCCGCCCCCAGCGCCTCCTCCCGCCGGCCGACCTACCCAAGGTGCCGCCCCCCTCGACCTACCAGCGCGGGGTCGCTGGGCACCGCCCATGCCACCAAGAACCTGCTGCCGCACTTCCGCCATGGCCGCATGCTCCTCCACATCCCTATCTCTGCCGTCCCAGAGGATCCTCTAGCACCATCAACCTGGCACGCAGTCCATGGCCGCCTCCCCACATAGTCCCTTTCTTGCTGCTGACGCGCCTGTCGATGCCGCCCGAGGCCACAACGCCCCGCCCGTGGCTCTGGCGCGCCTCCTGCCGGCGGCCCACCTGGGCCCCACGCTCCTCCCGCCGCCTCCCCGAGTCAGGACGCGCCTCCCGCTGCCGCCTGAGGCCACCGCGCCTGTAACGCCCCGAGACCGATGTGCCAGGTGTCCTCCAGTTATTCGTTGTTGTTGCCTTGTCATTACTTGCATGTCATGCCTTGCATATCATGTCATCATGTGCATTTCATTTGCATACATGTTCGTCTCATGCATCCGAGCATTCTCCTCGTTGTCCGTTTTGCAATCCGGCGCTCCTATGTCACCCGGTGTCCCCTTCTACCTCTTTTCGTGTGCGGGTGTTAAACGTTCTCAGATTGGACCGATACTTGTCATGCAGCCTTGGTTTACTACCGGTAGACCGCTTGTCAAGTTTCGTGCCATTTGGACTTCGTTTGATACTCCAACGGTTAACCGAGGGACCGAAAAGGCCTCGTGTGTGTTGCAGCCCAACACCCTTCCAAAGTGGCCCAAAACCCACGTAAACCTCCTCCATCCTCTCGATCGTTTGATCACGATTGCGTGGCCGAAAACCGAACCTCATTTGGACTCTCCTAGCTCCCTCTACCTATATATATGTGCATCTCCCCCGAAATCCGTGTCTAAACTTAGATCTTCCTCCTCCGCGCGCCGGACATGTCCACTCCGCCGCCAGACATGTCCGCCGGCCACCTGACCCCGACCAATCGCAGCCCGCCACCTCAGCATCGCCACCGCCCGAGCCAACCACAGAGCGCCACCTCATCCCTCGCCGGGTCTCCTCTCTCTCCTCCCACCGCCGCGGCCCGCCGGCCTGCGGGAGGCCCGCCCCGAGCCGCAACCGGGCCCGGGCGCCCGAGTTGCCCAGCCACCTCTCCTCGCACCTCGGTCGCCGGGCGCCACCGCGTACCCGCCGCTCGCTGGCGCGCCACCGCGCCCAGCCGCCTCTCCTCGCGCCTCGATCGCCGTGTGCCACCGCGTCCCCGCTGCTCGCTGGCGCGCCACCGCGCCCAGCCGCCTCGCTCGCCACGCGCCGCCGCCTCGGTCACCGTGCGCCACCGCCTTGCTCGCCGCACGCTGCCGTCTCGGTTGCCACGTTCCTCGCCGGAGGCCGCCGCCCGCCACCGCTTCCCCCTCGTCGCCGGTCTTCGCCTGAGTTCCGGCCGGCCTCGAGCTCACCGGAGATCCACTCCGGCCGGATCTGGAGGCTGGGTGGATGAGATCCACCACTCCCCTCAACCAAACACCCTCATCCCCATTTCGTACCGCGACGTCCCGGATATCCTCGTCCCGTCGACTTTTCGCGAGGTAAAATATGTCTAAGTCCCCAGATCTGCTATGTTTTTATGCTATCTTCACCGTATCATAACTCTACATCCGTAGCTCCAATTCATGCGTGTAGCATATCAAAATGTTCGTCTCGACGAGTACATCATTTCATCGCATTGCATCATTTTCACTTGAGCTCATCTTGATGCCCGAAATTCTGTAGGAAGAGGGCTATGTGATGAATATGTCAGATCTGTTTCAGCAAATGGCCTTTTTGTCATTTTTGCCATGATTAATGTGTGCATGCTATGATCCTGAGCTCTACATGTGTTTTGTAGAATGCCATGGCATCTTTACAGGGGTGTATGCCATGTATTTTGTGATCTTTGTGGTGACTAGCACAAGCATGCAAAGTAGCTTACTCAATGATGATGATTTCAGGGACTTAGAATTTCACTAAGTCCTTGACCTGTGTTTATCTTTATGCCATATGTTCATGTTGTTTCTTAGTGATCCGTGCCTCTTTTGAGGATGATCAGTAACGATGTTTTGTTAATATTGTGGTGCTCTATCCATACATGTCTTTATTTGCATTTATGGAGCACCCTAGCTTGAGTCAATCGAGCTCTACTTTAGCGATTTTGCCGAGGATGTTGCTATTGATCCGTGCATGCTATGATGTTATTCTTGCCATGTCTAGCTTCTATGCCATCTCTTCTTGATGGGTGTATGCTTAGTTTGTCATGCAATGCCCCGTAGTGAGTGCATCGAGCTCGTAAACATGCCTACTTGTTAACTATTTTGCCATGCTCCAGTTTTTCACTAAGTCTGAATCTGTTTATGTTTTTGCTATGTTCACATGCTTGCAATTGTATTTTCTGATCCCTTTTGGCTCAAGGTCACTAAGGGACTTTTGTTATATGCTTAGAGTAGCTTCATGCTATGCCTTTCTTTGCCATGATATTTTCCTGAAGCATGTAGATTTCGTGCTCTAAAAATTGCTTCCTGATGATAAATTCCTGACATGCTGTTAATTTCACTAAGTTTGTAACCTGTTGTCATTTGCACTTTTGTCATGCTTGTTTGAACCTGTTAATGGATGAATTAGCCGTAGCTCAGTGTTCATCTTTTGTCAAGCTTCATGAGTGTATCCCTGCCATGTATTTTGTTGCCATGTTTGAGTGCTGTAACATATTTATCTTGATGCATTTAGATGGTCTCGGGCTGATTATCGCAGAACGGCGCCATATTTGTTTTGCTTGCCATTTCCAAACCGTGCATCCGATTCCGGTGATCTTTATATTGATTTCAACCGAAATCACCTCACCTTTCCAGTGGCACTCTTGGATTTCCATGTTCAGGCCAGGTTCAATCATCCCTTTCCAAATCATGCATATGCATCACATGCCGCATCCCGCATATCATACCATGTTCGTGTGTTGGTTGTTTACTATGTTGTGTGCTTCTTTCCGGTGTTGCTTCTTCGGGTTGGTTCCGATAACGTCGCGTTTGTGAGGACCCGTTCGTCTTCGTCCGTTTGTCTTCTTCATGGGCTCGTTCTTCTTCCTTGCGGGATTTCAGGCAAGATGACCATACCCTCAAAATCACTTCTATCCTTGCTTGCTAGTTGCTCGCTCTTTTGCTATGCCTATGCTGCGATACCTACCTCTTGCTTATCAAGCCTCCCATATTGTTAAACGAAGCCTCTAACCCACCTTTTCCTAGCAAACCGTTGTTTGGCTATGTTATCGCTTTGCTCAGCCCCTCTTATAGCTTTGTTAGTTGCAGGTGAAGATTGGAGTTTGTTCCTTGTTGGAACATGGATATTTTGTTGGGATATCACAATATGTCTTATTTAATTAATGCATCTATATACTTAGTAAGGGGTGGAAGGCTCGACCTTATGCCTGGTGTTTTGTTCCACTCTTGCCGCCCTAGTTTCCGTCATATCGGTGTTATGTTCCCGGATTTTGCGTTCCTTACACGGTTGGGTTATAATGGGAACCCCTTGACAGTTCGCCTTGAATAAAACTCCTCCAGCAATGCCCAACCTTGGTTTTACCATTTGCCACCTAGCCTTTGCTTTCCCTTGGGTTCTGCAGACTCAAGGGTCATCTTTATTTAAACCCCCCCTGGCCAGTGATCCTTTGAGTGTTGGTCCGACTGAGCTACCTGCGGGGCCACCTCGGGGAAACTTGAGGGATCGTTTTACTCGTAGCTAGTCTCATCTGAGTGTGCCCTGAGAACGAGATATGTGCAGCTCCTTTCGGGATTTGTCGGCACATTCGGGCGGTGTTGCTGGACTTGTTTTACCATTGTCGAGGATGTCTTGTAACCGGGATGCCGAGTCTGATCGGATTGTCTTGGGAGAAGGAATATCCTTCGTTGACCGTGAGAGCTTGTGATGGGCTAAGTTGGGACACCCCTGCAGGGATTTGAACTTTCGAAAGCCATGCCCGCGGTTATGGGCAAATGGGAATTTGTTAATGTCCGGTTGTAGAAAACCTAAAGCTGGTCGTAATTAAAATACATCAACTGTGTGTGTAACCGTGATGGTCTCTTCTCGGCGGGGTCCGGGAAGTGAACACGGTGTTGGATTTATGCTTGACGTAGGTTGTTCTAGGATCACTTCTTGATCATAGTTGTTCGATCGTGCTTTTGCCTTCTCTTCTTGCTCTCATTTGCTTATGTTAGCCACCAGATATGCTAGTCGCTTGCTGCAGCTCCACCTCATACCTTTTACCCTACCTATAAGCTTAAATAGTCTTGATCGCGCGGGTGTGAGATTGCTGAGTCCCCGTGACTCATAGATACTTCCAAAACCACTTTGCAGGTGCCGAGGTTACCGAGCAGGTGACGCAACCGAGCTCAAGGAGGATCTCGATGAAGATCTTGTCCTTTGTGTTGTTTCTTTTCAGTCAATCGGTAGTGGAGCCTAGTTGGAATGATCGGGGATCTGTGTAGCATTTGGGGTAGTATTCTTTTATTTTGGGTTCCGTAGTCGGACCTTAATTGTATCTGGATGATGTAATGCTTTATTCATGTATTCTGTGAAGTGGCGAGTGTAAGCCAACTATGTATCTCTTTCCCTTATGTAGTACATGGGTTGTGTGAAGATTACCTCACTTGCGACATTGCTTACAATGCGGTTATGCCTCCAAGTCGTGCTTAGACATGTGGGAGATATAGCCGCATCGTGGGCGTTACAGCGCCCCACCCCGTAGCCATCCTCGACCCCCGTCCCTGTCGCGCCCGCCGGTGAGGTTAACTATGAGATCCCTCCACATCCTCTATACTCCTCCTCATCAGTTCTCCTTGGATCTTAAATAATGGGGCAGTAGCTCCGGTGGCTTCTCCTCGGTCCATGAACGAGGTTACTGAGTGGCACACACGAGCCGGGTAGGCTGCAGTTCGGCAACACATACACATAGTTCGTCTTTGGCCCGTGGTATCATCCTGATGGTTGGTGACCAATGGAGCTGTCCTGAGGCAGGGTCTTGCTCGCCACCCTGGGCACGACTCCGCTGGAAGAAAGAACGAGCTCCATCCAGCCTGTGAAGTTCGGCCGGTGAGCCTGTGCAGTGCAACGGCGCATGTGTGCTTGTGTCCGGTTCACGGGCGTAGCGTGTGTGGTGCTCACGTGCACATGACAACCACATGCGGTGTTAACAGAAGCCAAGCTAGAAGCAGAATGCAATACCTTCATACGTTTGCATACGAGTGTGCACGCAAGACAGACACAGAGAAGTTCAGGCATTGCAAATGGTGCAGCCGCAACAACATCGATCACAATGGTTGGCGTTCCTGTTGCTCCTCTCCCTTTGTTTCCTTGCTTGTTGAGATGCCACCGCTTCTGCATGTTTGTACTAAGGCGACTACCCATCTATCTTCACAAGTGATTCTTGTTTGGCAATTTGAAGGAACTTGCCACTCTGAAAATCTAACTCTACATCATCCTTGTTTTTGTTCTTCAAAAGTTCAGGTAACTAGGTTGCTGACTACGTAAAGTTGCTCTTTTCTTCTTGAAGGATTAAAGTTGCTCCTAGTTGTACTAGTTAACACTAAACCATAATCTCGTAAAGTGCATAATGCTCATGCGCTTGGACATTGAGCATGGAATATTTTATTGGTGTGTTCCTCTTATTCGTCCTTGATTCTAGATGTGTTCTGAATAGTGATGTGAGAGTCAAAAAAGTTCATTTCATCGGCGCCACCACTGCAACATGACGTTCATCAGCGCCACATTTGGGCCGTTCAACTACACCACCGCTGGAGGTTGACATATGTACCGCTCCCGGATGCTCTGATGAGATCTGGGCCTCATAGTTTTGATTTCATACTTTCAGTCATCGGTGCCCCCGCAATATGCTTGCACTACTATGCTACTACAAATCAGGAGGGCAAAAATCGAAATTCACCAAAAACTAGAAAAAAAATATGAGCACAAACGCCCATCGATGTCCGCTGTGTTATCCTACTTTATGAAAAGAAGGAGCATGTGGTTTCATTCACCTAAAGTGCCAACATTAAAAAAATCAGTTTTGGTTCTCTTGTTGTTATTTCCCCAAGCTTGAGGGAGCACCGACCATCCCCCAAAAGTTTGTTTTTCTACATTTTTTTAGTTCAGAGTGTGGTGAGAAATGACAGTTACAACATGTCTTTGTTGGTATGGCAACAAATCGAGAGAATAACTAAAAATATGTTTTTTTCTTGATCCATTGTTTCTGTATTTGGCTTATGAAAAAATTGACTTGATGTACGTCCAGATATCCCTCGTTTGCAACAAACCGAGTAAATAATTATATTTCAATTTTTCTTGAAGTTCAAATTGGTGAACCCAGGCCGTTCAAGTCCCCTGATCTCCCTCATTTCCAAAAAAAGGATTTTTTCCTGTTTTAAATTTGAAGTTATAGAAAAGGGTGATACCCGTTTCTAAAAAAACCTTGAAGGTCAAATTAAGATAAGGGAATGGTTCATTGTTTTCTTTTCTTACAAAACTTGGATTTTTGCCATTAATGGAAAATAAAACAAGAAGTCCAAATTAAAAGATGGAGCAATTTAATGTTTATAAGAAAAACTCAGATTTTCCTCGTTACTAAAGAATAAAAAATCGAGTAGTTTAAAAAGTTTGTAAACCATATATTTGCCCCTGTGTTTTTAAGAGCTACAAGTTCAACTTTAAAATACTTGAGCAGTTCGATATTTATTACATAACTAGGACTTTTCCCGTTACTAATGAATAACACCCAAAAGTCCAAAATTTAAAAAATGAAGTTGTTTAATGTTTATAAAAACTTAGATTTTCCCCAATACTAAAGATTAATACCAATAAAAAAAGTAGAGCGGTTTAATGTCTACAAAAAACTTAAATATTTTCCCGTAACCAAGAGAAGTTCAGATTGTTAACTGCGAGAAGTTCACGTACTACAGGCTGGGCATTTTGTATTAAAAAGAATGAAAAAAAATCAAAGGCTGAAAGTTTTGTTGCTACAAGTTCAAGTGCTCAGCCCGAGAAAATTCAAAAATTCGTGTGAGAGAGGTTGAACAAAAATTTGTGACAGAAGTTGAAGGTGAAAACAGCGGCAAGTTCAACTACTACATGGAATGCGTTTCAGATAAGAATATAAGAATAGAAAACTAAAATCTTAAAAGGTTTGATGCAAGAAGTTCAAGTGCTCTATCCGGAGAAGTTCAAAAATTCTTGCAAGAGAGGTTCACCTTGTATTTCCATGTTCGGAAACACAAAAATAAATTGTTTTTTCATTCTAAAATAATTCTCTCAATCCACAAAGAAGTTCAATTATTGTTTGGGAGCAATTTGATTTCAAAAAGAAAATAAAAAATTCAAATTATAAAAGTGGAAAAAGTTCATGTACTACATGGTGTGTGTTTAATATGACAAAAATGAAATAAAAAGGCAAGGTCAAATTTTTTGTCATTATAAGTTCAAGTCCTCGATCGGAGAAAATTTTAAAAATTATTGTGAGAAGGGTTTGTAAAAAAGGAAAATCATTTGTGTAACACTAACGAATGGATGAGAAAAATTACAAACGAAAATACGTCACAGAAGTTCAACGTGAAAACAGCGAGAAGTTCAACTACTACACGGAAGGCATTTCAGATGAGAATAAAATGAATAAAAAACTAAAAGCCTAAAAGGTTTGTTGCAAGAAGTTCACGTGCTCCTCCCAGTGCAGTTCGAGTGCGAGACATCCGACCTTCAATTACATGTTAAAAAACAGGCAAAAAACAACGTTGTTTTTGCCATTTTTAAAACTTCTCTCAAATGATAATAATTTGTAACGTCTGCCTACATGAAAAAGATGCTCCTGTTCATAAGGTCTCCAACAATATATTATATGAAATATTTGGATGAATGGTTTAAAATTTTTATTTATACCGTTACAAACACATTTTTTATGCATTCAAAAAATTATTTTGATCCCTCGCGGGTATGAAAAACTGATCAACACAAAAAAGTTGCGTGTTTTCAATAGCTTTCCATTGGTATATCATGTGCTCAATTCCGGTAAGTGGTTTGGGAGTTACGGGAAAAAATAGCACGTCAAAAACAGAGTGAACTTCAAAACAGAACCGCCACAGAAGTTCAACTACTACACTGAATGAATTTTGGATGGAAAACTTTTAAAACTGTCGCGAGTATGAAAAAATGATCAACACCGGCAAGTTGCATGTTTATAGTAGCTTTCCATCGGTATATCACTTGCTCATTTCGGTAAGTGGATGGAGAGCTGCGAGCAAAAACAACACGTGAAAAACAGACTGAAGTTCAAGTTCACGTGCCGAGAAGTTCAGGTTCTTCACGTGGGGCATTTTCGAAGAATCTGTTTCGCGATAAAGGTAGATCGAATGATCTTGCCATTTTCACAATTATTTGAAAACTGCTAGGAATCAGAGGAAACCATCAACATGAAAAAGTTTCGCATTTTCCGTAGCTTTTCAGCGGTATATTTTTTTCCCCATTCTGCTAAAGTTTGTAGAAAATACATCAAAAATATGTTTTTCGCCATTTTCCAAATTGACTTAAAACCATAAATAATTGGGATAAACAATACATACCAAAAGGTTTCACATTTGTTCAAGCTTTCCAACGCCATATCATTTGCTGCATTCGGACGCACGGTTAAAAAATGAGCTCGAAAATACGAACTCTGTAGGACTTGTACCGTTTTCTAAATTACTCTTAAGCCGTTCAAAAGTAGAAAAAAACTTACAACATGAAAAAGTAGCGCATTTCATAAGTTTTCCAACGCCATATCATTTGTCTCAATTGGATTAGCCGTTTAGAAATGACATCGAAAATACGAATTCGGCTGTTCGGTTTGCGAAATTTTACATTTTTCCAAATTACTCTTTAATCGTAGGGAATTAGAGAAAACTTTCAACATGTGGAAGGAGCGGTTTTGCAGCAGCTTTCCAACGCCATATTATTTGCCCCATTCCGATAAACGGTTTAGAAATGCGGTCAAAAATACGATTCAAATTTTTTGTGTGAAGAAAAAACGGTTTTCAAAACTGCTATTAAACCGCTTACATTTTGACAAAAAATAAGTTGGGTTATAATACTGGTGTCCATAGCTTTCCAACGGTATATCGTAAGCCCCGTTTGGGCAATGTTGGCGGAAGTTCAACCTAGTTCAGAGGGAAGTTCAACATACTACTAGCGGGCAGGTTAGGTTGTGATCAGAATATTATTCTCATCCCGTGATCAGAATAGAGGGAAGCATAGGTTGTCGTGCGCTTTTATGGTTAGATGCACAAAATCTTAATGAAAAAACGTCACTTTATATTGCCGCTTGTGATAAGGACCTTTATTATGCAGTCCGTCGCTTTTATTTCTTCCATATCACAAGTTCATATAAAGCATATTTTCTTAACACTAATAGACCATACGTATTTAGAGAGAAATTTTTATTGCTTGCACCGATGACAACTTACTTGAAGGATCTTACTCAATCCATAGGTAGGTATGGTGGACTCTCATGGCAAAACTGGTTTAAGGGATGTTTGGAAGCACAAGTAGTATCTCTACTTGGTGCAAAGAATTGGCTAGCATGAGAGGGAAAGGCAAGCTCAACATGTTGGATGATCCATGACAATATAACTTCTATTCGGATATAAGAAAACATAACCTATTATGTTGTCTTCCTTGTCCAACATCAACTTATTAGCATGTCATATTTTAATGAGTGCTCACAATTACGAAAGATGTCCAAGATAGTGTATTTATATGTGAAACCTCTTTCTTTATTACTTCCTATTAATTGCAACAATGATCAAAACTATGTTGGTCAACTCTCAAAAATTTTATTCATCATACTCTTTATATGTGAAGTCGTTACTCTCCATAAGATCAATATATGATCTTTTTATTCTTTATTTTATTTAATTCCCTCAAGATCATAGCAACAAAGCAAAGCCCTTAACTCAAAACTACTCTTTATTATATATATATATCAAGGACTCGATTACATTGAGGGAACATAAAGCAAAACTCAAGGCTAGATCATACTAAAAACTTTATTCTACTAGATCAAGATATAGACAAAAGAATCGAAATAAGAAAAACGATAAAGATAAAGGTGTGATGGTGATACGATACCGAGGCACCTCCCCCAAACTTGGCAGTTGCCAAGGGGAGTGCCCATACCCATGTATTTATCTCTCTTTCTTCGGAGGTGGTGATGAAGGAGTTGTTGCATTCTTCTTCTCTAGCTTGCGTCTGAGGCTAAAATTTTCCTCCCTCGGATCCTCATTCTCAAGCTCGAGTTTCATTATATTTTTGCATAATGCCGCCTTGCTGTCCTGCGAAAAACGTGGTGGGATAGATTGGACCTTAGGGAGGCTTGACTTATTGAACTCCACATGCATATCGTCAGGTTGGGGTAGTGGATCGTCCTATTCATCGGAGCTCGTCTCCTCCTTCCCCTTTGGCTCATAGTCCTCCTCTTCCTCCGTGGTCCAACCATAATGTTCCACATCCCCATATACTTTTGAGTTTGTGATATAATCAGCCATGTAGCTCTCTCCCTCCGAATCTTGGGACGACATCTTGCTCCAAATCTGCTGCAGGAACAACTCAAAACGAAAACAAATAATTTTGTCGTGCTACTGTGGTCAAAACCTTCGGGAGATTATATAATGAATTTTTACCAACCATAAGAAGTATCATGCAAGAAAACAGAGTCTGAAAGGCACACGAGGTGGCCACAAGGATGGGGGCGCGCACAAGGGGGTAGGGCGTGCCCTCCACCCTTGTGGTGGCCTCGTGTCTCTTTCGGACTACTTTTAATTTTCCTAATTTTTAAATATTCCAAAACGGAGAAAATTTATCATTGGAAACATTTTGGAGTCGCTTTACTTATCGTACCACATACCTATTCCTTTTCGGAGTCTGAAACGTTCTGGAAAGTGTCCCTTATGTACTCCCCTGGTGTTATGGTACTAATTATATTGGTCTCAACATTTATTGGAGTACTTGAGATATAATGTTTGATTCTTTGACCATTTACCACCTTTGGATGTGTGACTTCGATCTTGTTGATTTTTATGGCATCGGAACGATAGACCTCCTCGATAATGTAAGGACCTTCCCATTTAGAGAAAGCTTTCCTGCAAAAAATCTTAAATGAGAGTTATATAGCAAAACATGATCACCTACATTAAACTCATGCTTTTGTATCCTTTTGTCATGCCATCTTTTAACTTTTTCTTTAAACATCTTGGCATTATCATAGGCTTGGGTTCTCCATTCATCAAGTGAGCTAATGTAAAATAAACTATTCTCACCGGCAAGTTTGAAATCATAATTGAGCTCTTTAATAGGCCAATATGCCTTATGTTCTAGCTCAAGAGGTAAGTGACATGCTTTTCCATAAACCATTTTATACGGAGACATACCCATAGGGTTCTTATAAGTAGTTATATAAGCCCATAATGCATCATCAAGTTTCTTAGACCAATTCTTTCTAGATTTATTAACAGTCTTTTGCAAAATTAGTTTAATCTCTCTATTGCTCAATTCTACTTGACCACTAGACTGAGGATGATAAGGAGATGCAGTTCTATGATTAACATCATACTTAGCAAGCATTTTATGAAAAGCACCATGAATAAAATGTGAACCACCATTATTCATTAAATATCTAGGGACTCCAAACCTCGGAAAAATATCTTTTTAAGCATCTTAATATAAGTGTTATGATCAGCACTACTAGTTGGAATGGCTTCTACCCACTTAGTAATGTAATCAACATCAACTAAAATATGTGTATACCCATTAGAGGAAGGAAAATGTTCCATATAATCAAAGCCCCAAACATGAAATGGTTCAATAACGAGTGAATAGTTCATAGGCATTTCCTGACGTCTACTAATATTACCAATTCTTTGACATTGATCACAAGACAAGACAAACTTACGAGCATCGTTGAAGAGAGTAGGCCAATAGAAACCGGATTGCAATACCTTATGTGTAGTTCTATCTCCAGCATGGTGTCCTCCATAGGACTCGGAGTGGCACTTGCGTAGGATCTGTCCCTGTTCATACTCAGGTACACAATGTCTAATAACACCATATACTCCTTTATAAAGGTGTGGGTCATCCCAAAAGTGATGTCTTAAATCATACACTACTGCAGGATGCTGCTAACGCAACACTACGATCAGAGACCCCTCGATGAAACTGTGTGCGATGCCATAATTGCAAATGGTGGTGTAAAAATGTCAAAATAGGTGCAAAACGTTTGCGATGGAGGATGCATCAAACACGGTTCAGATTTTAGTTGCGTGTGTGATTCAGGGCATACGATTTAGTTCAATTAACCATTTTTGATGAGGAGGAACAAAATAAACGGGCAGCCAGATGAAGGCGTGTGTGATGTACAACGTACGGTTCATCCGGATGAACTGTTTGTGATTAGGCAACACAAAAGAAACGGGCAGCGAGATGAAGGTGTGTGCGATATACAATAAATGGTTCACTCAGATGAACTGTGTGATTAGGCAGCACAAAAGAAACAGTCAGCCAGATCAAGGTGTGTGTGATTGAGTGCATACGCTTTAGAAGGATTAACTGTTTGCGATTAGGCAATAGAACTGAAATGGGTAAGCCAGATCAAAGTTTCTGTGATTGATGGCATACACTTCACATGGATGAACTGTTTGCGATTAGCCACAACAAACTGAAATAGTTAGATAGATCAACGTGTGTGCACTAGATGGGCACACCCATTCTAATTAAAGGAAGTGTGCGCGATGGTAATAACGAGCGCGCACGGTTGTTGGAACAAGACGTGCGCTGACACTGCCTATTGCACTGACCCTATGGTGCAAATGCCACGTATGCGGCCGAGAAGACGTACGTTCCCACGTTACGCCTTTCGGGAATAGTGCCACACTTATAACCGTTAGTAAATTTTGAGCATGCATCCCGTCACAATTTTTTTAGAAGAATAGGGAGGCCGCGTCCCGTCACATTCCGAATTGCAAATATGTTCACACCGATCAAAACCTAAATGGTTTCCCACTTAGGAGCGTATTACTACGCGATTATAAATACTACCACTCCAAGATGACTGCTGCTACCTCTTGAGCACTGTGTTGGTTTTCCTTGAAGAGGAAGGGATGATGCAGCAAAGTAGCGTAAGTATTTCCCTCAGTTTTTGAGAACCAAGGTATCAATCCAGTAGGAGGCTATGCGCGAGTCCCTCGTACCTGCACAAAACAAATAAATCCTCGCAACCAACGCAAATAGGGGTTGTCAATCCCTATAAGGCCACTTACGAGAGTGAGATCTGATAGATATGATAAGATAATATTTTTGGTATTTTTATGATAAAGATGCAAAGTAAAAAAAGGCAAAGTAAATAGCAAAGGAAATAACTAAGTAGTAGGAGATCAATATGATAAAGATAGACCCGGGGGCCATATGTTTCACTAGTGGCTTCTCTCGAGAGCATAAGTATTCTACGGTGGGTGAACAAATTATTGTTGAGCAATTGACAGAATTGAGCATAGTTATGAGAATATCTAGGTATGATCATGTATATAGGCATCACGTCTGAGGGAGTCCTGGATTAGGGGGTCTCCAGATAGGCGGACTATCTCCATTGGCCGGACTGTTAGACTATGAAGATACAAGATTGAAGACTTCGTCTCGTGTCCGGATGGGACTCTACTTGGCGTGGAAGGCAAGCTAGGCAATACGGATATGGATATTTCCTCCTTTGTAACCGACCTTGTGTAACCCTAACCCTCTCCGATGTCTATATAAACCGAAGGGTGTTTGTCCGTAGGACAACAACCACAACATACAATCATACCATAGGCTAGCTTCTAGGGTTTAGCCTCTCTGATCTCGTGGTAGATCTACTCTTTTACTACCCATATCATCAATATCAATCGAGCAGGACGTAGGGTTTTACCTCCATCAAGAGGGCCCGAACCTGGGTAAAACATCGTGTCCCCTGCCTCCTGTTACCATCCAGCCTAGACGCACAGTTCGGGACCCCCTACCCGAGATCCCCCGGTTTTGACACCGACATTGGTTCTTTCATTGAGAGTTCCTCTATGTCGTCGCCGTTAGGCTTGATGACTCCTACTATCATCGATAGCGATGCGGTCCAGGGTGAGACTTTTCTCCCCGGACAAATCTTTGTATTCGGCGGCTTTGCACTACGGGCTAATTCGCTTGGCCATCTGGAGCAGATTGAAAGCTACGTCCCTGGCCATCAGGTCAGATTTGGAAGTTTGAACTACACGGCTGACATCCACGAAGACTTGATCTTCGATGGATTCGAGCCACAGCCGGGCACGCCGCACTGTCACAATGGGTATGACCTAGCTCTGCCGCCGAACAGTACCCCAGAGGCTGCGCCCGCATCAGCTCCGACCCTTAGCTCGGAGCCAACTGCGCCAGTCGAGGACGGGTGGTTAGACACCGCCTCAGGGGCTGCAGTCTCAACGGCGATTGAGCCGAACACCAGCCTAACCCTCTGCGCAGCCCGTGACTCCAAGGTGCCGGACTCTTATCCGGACTCCGAACCATCCGCGCCCCTGCCAATCAAATCCGATTGGGCGCCGATCATGGAATTCACCGCCGCGGATATCTTTCAGCACTCGCCCTTCGGCGACATTCTGAAGTCACTAAGGTCTCTCTCTTTGTCAGGAGAGCCCTGGCCGGATTACGGTCAACTGGATTGGGATGCGGACGACGAAGAAATTCGATGCCCACCCACCACCCACTTCGTAGCCACTGTCGATGATTTAACCGACATGCTTGACTTCGACTTCAAAGACATCGACGGTATGGACGACGATGTAGGAGACGAACATGAACCAGCACCTATAGGGCACTGGAAAGCCACCTCGTCATATGACATATACATGGTGGATACACCCAAAGAAGGCAATGGCGACGGGATAGCGGAGGATGACCCCTCCAAGAAGCAACCCAAATGCCGACGTCAGCGGCGCCGCTCTAAGTCCCGCCCAAGCAAAAGTGGTGATACCGGCACAGGAGATAATAACACTCTGAATAGTGTCGAAGACAACAACAAACCCCTCCAACAAGATTTAGAGCACGAGGATGCAGGAGCCAGCTCTCCTGCGAGAGCGGCAGACGGAGAGGAGGAGGATGACAATCACATGCCCCCCTCCGATGACGAGGCAAGCCTCGGTGATGATGAATTCGCCGTACCAGAGGATCCCGTCGAACAAGAGCACTTCAAGCGCCGGCTTATGGCCATGGCAAATAGCCTGAAGAAAAAGCAGCAGCAGCTTCAAGCTGATCAAGATCTGCTAGCTGACAAATGGACTGAAGTCCTCGCGACCGAGGAATATAAACTCGAGCGCCCCTCCAAGAGTTACCCAAGGCACAGATTACTACCCTGATTGGAGGAAGAAGCATATGATACGGCTGATCGGCCACCTCGTGGCCGCGATAGAGAGGCATTCCAGCCAAAAGCTCAGCCTCCACCCCAACGCCATTCAAATAAAAAGGCATGGGGAGATACGCCAGACCTACGAGACATATTGGAGGACAAGGCAAATCATACATGATCGATCTACGGATCACGAGGGTGCACCACTCTGCGAGACGACAAACGTCACGCTAGATACAGTAAAAGCAAATCCGTCCAGGCCGAACACAGCGGGCAAGACCCATTCGAGCTGCGTCGCGATATAGCCCTATACAGAGGCGCCGCACACCCCTTATGCTTCACAGACGAAGTAATGGAACATCAATTCCCAGAAGGTTTCAAACCTGTAAATATTGAATCATACGACGGCACAACAGATCCCGCAGTATGGATTGAGGATTTCCTCCTCCACACCCACATGGCCCACGGCGATGACTTACACGCCATCAAATACCTCCCACTAAAGCTCAAAGGACCAGCGCGACATTGGCTTAACAGCTTTCCAGCGGACTCCATTAGCTGTTGGTAAGATCTGGAAGCCGCATTCCTCGACAACTTTCAGGGCACTTATGTGCGACCACCAGATGCCGATGATTTGAGCCACATAATTCAGTAGCCAGAAGAGTCGGCCAGGCAATTCTGGACTCGATTCCTTACAAAGAAAAATCAAATCGTCGACTGTCCGGATGCGGAGGCCTTAGCGGCTTTCAAGCACAACATCCGAGACGAGTGGCTAGCCCGGCACCTTGGTCAGGAAAAGCCGAAATCTATGGCAGCTCTCACGACGCTCATGACCCGCTTTTGTGCGGGAGAAGACAGCTGGCTGGCTCGCAGTAATAATATATCAAAGAACCATGGTACCTCAGATACCAAGGACGGCAATAGCAGGCCACGTCGCAACAAGCACAAGCGCCGAATTAACATCGAAAATACTGAGGATACGGCAGTCAATGCCGGATTCAAAGGCTCTAAACCCTGTCAGCGGAAAAAGCCATTCAAACAAAGTATGCTGGGACCGTCCAGCTTGGACCGTATACTCGATCGCTCGTGTCAAATACACGGCACCCCAGACAAGCCAGCCAACCACACCAACAGGGATTGTTGGGTGTTCAAGCAGGCCGGCAAGTTAATTGCCGAAAACAAGGACAAGGGGCCGCATAGCGATGACGAGGAGGAGCCCCGACAGCCGCACACTGGAGGACAGAAGAGGTTTCCCCCGCAAGTGCGGACGGTGAACATGATATACGCAACCCACATCCCCAAGAGGGAGCGGAAGCGTGCGCTCAGGGACGTATATGCGTTGGAGCCAGTCGCCCCAAAGTTCAACCCTTGGTCCTCCTGTCCGATCACCTTCGATCGCAGGGACCACCCCACTAGTATCCGTCATGGCGGATTTGCCGCACTGGTCCTAGACCCAATCATCGACGGATTTCACCTCACTCGAGTCCTTATGGACGGCGGCAGCAGCCTGAACCTGCTTTATCAGGACACAGTTCTCAAAATGGGTATAGACCCTCAAGGATCAAACCCACAAAAATGACCTTTAAGGGCGTCATTCCAGGTGTAGAGGCCCATTGCACAGGCTCAATTACACTGGAAGTGGTCTTCGGATCCCCGAATAACTTCCGAAGAGAAGAGTTAATCTTCGATATAGTCCCGTTCCGCAGTGGTTATCACGCGCTGCTCGGGCGAACCGCATTTGCTAGATTCAATGCGGTACCGCATTATGCATACCTCAAGCTCAAGATGCCAAGACCTCGCGGAGTTATTACAGTCAATGGAAACACAGAGCGCTCTCTCCGAACAAAGGAGCACGCCGCAGCCCTCGCAGCAGAAACGCAAAGCAGCCTCTCAAGGCAGTCAACTAGTTCGGTGCTTCATAGCCCGGATACCTTCAAGCGCGCTCGGGGCAATCGGCAAATAGACCGCCTGGCGCAATCTGAGCTCGCGTAGCAATGCGGCGGCCACCCCAATCCCAGCCCAGCAGCGAAACTCGTGCCACGCGTACATAATTACGCATTAAAAATACCATGGGCACAGGTGGGGAGGGGGGCACAACTGTGGCACGCCCCAAGACGCGGCCTAAACTGCACTAGGGGCTTCCTGTTTGGTTATTTTTCTTTTTCTTTTATGACCTTAATCTCTGGAAACACTGTCCGGCAGCACTATTGCCGAACACATGATGCAGCAACCAAGGAGGCAGACAGCTACGTTATACCAGGAATTCCGTGGTTGATTACAGTAACGAGTGAAGTATTCAATTTAATATCATTCCTCAGCTTGCCCTTGGAAGGGACATAGTCCTACTCTTTGCTTATCACACTATCTGTATCACTCTGCTTTAACGCATTTTTTTAATAAACAATGAATGACATTACGACTATTATTGCATTCTTGTTATATATATCTATGTGTTCATTAATGACGCCTTGCAACCGTACACTATGGTACGACCAATACACCAGGGGCTTACGTACCCCACAATGCGGTGTGAAAAGTCCGAACACTTTCACAAGTGCGGCACCCCAAACTTATAGCATTATATGCATCGGCTCCGAATCATGTCTTTGGTCAAATGTTGGGTTTGCCCGCCTCATATGTTTTGGTACCTTACGTTCCGCTCTATCGGCTAAGGTAGCGCTAGGAGAACTACTGCGATTGTGCCCCGGTTCTGCTGGGTTCAGCACCTCAATAGAGAAAGCTAAAACTGACTGTCATGATAAGGCGAGAGACTGGTCGCTGTTCGGCGAGGTTTTCAAGTCCCTAAAGACTTATGCCGCTTAGAGCGAGGGGCCGGCCCTATCCGGCTAAAAGGCGTGTATCGCGCCCCGAATTTGGCCTTCCGAATACCAGGGGCTTCGCCAAAATTTAAAATTATAGAATTCTATGGCTAAGTGAGAGTGATAAAGCATTATTAGTCCGGTTGCCTTGTTCGCTGTGCTGAGCACCTCCCTCGAAGGACCCAAACATGGGAACAAGAGTGCTCAGGTTTATCCCGAACACCCCAACACTCGTGGCATGGGGGCAGAAGCCGAGGACTAGCCATCTCTCAGATTGGATAAACAGCCAAACAGAAGGTAATATTTTAAATTCCAACAAGCGTTGCATAGCGCATATGAAACACGTTTTCATACATATAGGATAAAACGAGCAAGTCTCATTCAAATATTACATCTTTTGAACACTCGTCCGCGATGAGACGGGCACCCGACAGAACACCCTCGTAGTACAGCTCAGGGTGGCGGTGTTCCTTGCCCTCCGGCGGCCCCTCCTTGATCAGCTTCACGGCGTCTAGCTTTACCCACTGCAATTTCACACGGGCGAAAGCCCGGCGTGCACCTTCAATGCAGACAGATCGCTTTACGACCTCTAGCCGCGGGCAGGCATCCACAAGCCGCCTCACCAGGCCGAAGAAGCTGTTCGGAAGGGCGTCGCCAGGCCACAGGCGGACTATAAAGCTCTTCATGGCCTGATCGTCCGCCTTATGTAGCTCGACCATCTGCTTCAGCTGGTCGCTCATTGGCACCGGATGTTCGGCCTCAGCATACTGAGACCAGAACAGCTTCTCTGTCGAGCTTCCGTCCTCGACTTGGTAAAATTGTGCCGCATCGGACACACTGCGGGGCAAATCTGCGAATGCTCCTGAAGAGCTCCGGATCCGGGTAAGTAATCGGTAATTTACTTTTACATGCTTGCTTTGCATATAGAAAGCCTTACCCGCCACTATCTTCTTCATCGCGTCGATCTCTAGGAGGGACTTTTGGGCTTCGGCCTTGGCACTTTTTACACTCTCGAGGGCTGCGGCAAGCTCAGACTCCCGTGTCTTGGAGTCAAGCTCCAACGCCTTGTGCTTTGCCACAAGAGCCTGGAGCTCTTGCTGCACCTCGCCCACCCGAGCCTCGTGCTTCTCTCGCTCGGTGCGCTCCTTGGCCGCTTTATCTTTGGCCTTGGTTAGCGCTTGCTTCAGGGTTGCCACCTCGGTTGTGGCCCCTGGCAAACATACGATGATCCTGTCATTTTGCAATCGCGTCCTCTTTTATATATATATACATAAGACAGGGTACTACTTACCCTTGTTCTCCTCGAGCTGCCTCTTGGCAAGGCCGAGCTCTTTCCTGGACCCCTCGAGGTCCTGCTTCAGTATGGCGACCTCCGCAGTTAGTGCGGCGGACGCCAGCAGTGAAGCCTGCATATGCATATTGACACACTTATATTAGACTCCTGCGATATTATTTGATCCTCTGTTCGGCTTTTCTTTGTGAACACCGAAAAAAGCATTAGGGGCTACTGTCTATGCGGTAATATTTCTACTACACTTTAAAACACTTACCTCAAAGCCTGTTAGAAGGCTGGCACAAGCTTCAATCAATCCGCTCTTGGTGGATTGAACCTTCTCGATCACCGCACTCATGATAGTGCGGTGCTCCTCGTCGATGGAAGCGCTGCGAAGCGCTTCCAGCAGATTGTCCGGCGCCTCTGGATGGACAGAGGTCACCGGCACAGGCGTCTTGCCCCTCTTAGAAGGAGGTCGCCTGCCCGAGCCTGGAACCGCTGGAGGTTCCGGCGCGGTGTTCGGCTGAGGGCCGAACTCGGAGCTCTCAGGGGCCCCGTCCCCTCGGCTCCCGGAGTCCGGAAGGTCGCCTTGAGGTGCCTCCGGGACTGTCTCCCCTTGATCCGGTGCCTCTTGAGACAACACCTCGGCGTCGTCGGCAGGATGAGAGGAGGTGGCGGTCGGGACTGGATCGCTATCCATGTCCGACAAGCCCAAGGAGCCGTCCGATGATACATCGATGCTGGCTCATGGCGGCCTGCATAATTGCGTTCGGCGTTAGGGAAAGCAGTGCGACAAAGGAATCCTATGAGTTACTCTGGTATCCGAATACTTACGATCTCCCCGGGGGCTTGACCCTGGGCAACCACTCGCCTTCGCCTTCGTCGGCAGCAGTGGAATTGTCCAGAAGGAGAGTCCTTCCCTTCTTGGACCCTTCGGCCTCCCCAGTTGGGGCGGCCTTCCTTTTCTTGTCTCCCCCAGTCGGTGGGGGAGCTTCTTCTTCTTCTTCTTCTTCCTCGTCTTCGGGGGAAGAGTGCGCCGCAGAGTCATCGGACGGTGAGTCCGACGACGCCTGGCGTCGGGAACTCTTTCGGGTTCCCTTGGCCTTCTTGGTCTTCTCCGGCACCGTATAAGGGGCCGGAGTCAACATCTTCGACAGAAGAGCGTCTGCGGGGCCTTCGGGCAAAGGAGCCGGACAGTCGATCTGTCCGGCCATCTTCTGCCAATCCTGTCAAAGGTACAGGAGTTTAGATCCCGCATAGAGTCAATCTATATAAAAAAATAAGTATCCTGTGAAAGGTAAAGCAGCTTACCGCACTGGCTTGGCGCTTCGCGCTGAATCCGCGATCCTCAGTAATAGGGGGGGGGGACCTCGGCACTTTTGAACAACACCCTCCAGGCGTCTTCATGAGTCGTGTCGAAGAGCCTGTTCAGAGTTCGGTGCTGCGCCGGATCGAACTCCTACAAGTTGAACTCCCGTTGTTGGCACGGGAGTATCCGGCGGATGAGCATAACTTGGACTATGTTGACAAACTTGAGCTTCTTGTTCACCATGTTTTGAATACATGTTTGGAGTCCGGTCAGCTCTTTCGAACTACCCAGGACAGGCCCTTCTCTTTCCAGGAGGTGAGCCGCGTGGGGATGCCAGATCGGAACTCGGGGGCCGCTGCCCATGCAGGGTCGCGCGGCTCGGTGATGTAGAACAACCGTGTTGCCACCCCTTTATGGTTTCCACAAAGGAGCCCTCGAGCCATGTTACGTTGGGCATCTTGCCCACCATGGCGCCTCCGCACTCTGCCTGGCGGCCGCCCACCACCTTCGGCTTGACATTGAAGGTCTTCAGCCATAAGCCAAAGTGGCGCTTGATGCGGAGGAAGGCCTCGCACACGACGATAAACGCCGAGATGTTGAGGATGAAGTTCGGGGCCAGATCATGGAAATCCAGGCCATAATAAAACATGAGCCCCCGGACGAAGGGATGGAGAGGGAATCCCAGTCCGCGGAGGAAATGGGTAAGGAATACTACCCTCTCATGGGGCCTGGGGGTGGGGATGAGCTGCCCCTCATCTGGGAGCCGGTGCGCGATGTCATCGGGCAGGTATCCGGCTCTCCTGAGTTTCTTGATGTCTCCCTCCGTGACGGAGGAGACCATCCACCTGCCTCCCACTCCGGACATGATTGGAGAAGGTTGAGGTGGGAAGTGTGGACTTGGGCGCTAGAGCTCGAGTGTGCGAAAACGGATGAGTAAGGGAGGAAGAAGGCGTGGATAGAAAGGTGAATCCTTATCCCTTTATATGGGCGGACGAAACTAAGCATCCCCACTTGCCTGGTAAAACTCGCTTATCCCCCAAGCGCCACAATTGATGGCGCGGTTGGGTTACCCATGACCGTATTGGTGAGAATCCCGCTAAGGGGACACGATCTCTACTTTGACAAGACGTGTCGAAAAACTGCCTCGCGTTATGTGCGGGGCTGGTTAAAAGAAACGGTTCGAATAATCACTGGGCCATGACGTAATGTCATGCTGCCAAAACAAGCCAGCAAATTAGATCTGCGAAAATATTATTCTCTCTACGGTGGAATGTGGAACTTATTTTGCAGGGTCGGACACTATCCTCGTATTCAAATTCTTCCGTGATGTATTCAGAGAAGGAACCCGCCTTGCAATGCCGAAGACAATACTGCGCACTGGACTCATCGTCATTGAAACCTGGTTCAGGGGCTACTGAGGGAGTCCTGGATTAGGGGTCTCCGGACAGCCGGACTATCTCCATTGGCCGGACTGTTAGACTATGAAGATACAAGATTGAAGACTTCGTCTCATGTCCGGATGGGACTCTACTTGGCGTGGAAGGCAAGCTAGGAAATACGGATATGGATATATCCTCCTTTGTAACCAACCTTGTGTAACCCTAACCCTCTCCGGTGTCTATATAAACCGAAGGGTTTTAGTCCGTAGGACAACAACCACAACATACAATCATACCATAGGCTAGGTTCTAGGGTTTAGCCTCTCTGATCTCGTGGTAGATCTACTCTTGTACTACCCATATCATCAATATCAATCAAGCAGGACGTAGGGTTTTACCTCCATCAAGAGGGCCTGAACCTAGGTAAAACATCGTGTCCCCTGCCTCCTGTTACCATCCGGCCTAGACGCATAGTTCGGGACCCCCTACCCGAGATCCGCCGGTTTTGACACCGACAACGTCCGAGACAAGTAGACCGACTCCTACCTGCATCTACTACTATTACTCCACTCATCGACCGCTATCCAGCATGCATCTAGAGTATTAAGTTAAAAACAGAGTAACGCCTTAAGCAAGATGACATGATGTAGAGGGATAGACTCATGCAATATGAAGAAAACCCCATCTTGTTATCCTCGATGGCAATAATACAATAAGTGCCTTGCTGCCCCTACTGGCACTGGGAAAGGACACCGCAAGATTGAACCCAAAGCTAAGCACTTCTCCCATTGCAAGAAAGATCAATCTAGTAGGCCAAACCAAACTGATAATTCGAAGAGACTTGCAAAGATAACCAATCATACATAAAAGAATTCAGAGAAGATTCAAATATTGTTCGTAAATAGACTTGATCATAAACCCACAATTCATCGGTCTCAATAAACACACCGCAAAAAGAAGATTACATCGAATAGTTCTCCACAAGAGAGGGGGAGAACATTGTATTGAGATCCAAAAAGAGAGAAGAAGCCATCTAGCTACTAACTATGGACCCGTAGGTCTAAGGTAAACTACTCACACTTCATCGGAGAGGCTATGGTGTTGGTGTAGAAGCCCTCCATGATTGATGCCCCCTCCGGCGGAGCTCCGGAACGGGCCCCAAGATGGGATCTCATGGATACAGAAAGTTGCGGCGGTGGAATTAGGTTTTTGGCTCTGTATCTGATCGTTTGGGGGTACGTGGATATATATATATATATATATATATAGGAGGAAGGAGTACGTCGGTGGAGCAACAGGGGGCCCACGAGGGTGGAGGGCACGCCTGGGGGGGGGGTAGGCACGCCCCCTACCTCGTGGCCTCCTATTTCTTTTCTTGATGTAGGGTCCAAGTCTCCCAGATCATAATCTTCCTAAAAATCACGTTCCCGAAGGTTTCAATCCGTTTGGACTCCGTTTTATATTCCTTTTCTTCGAAACCCTAAAACAGGCAAAAAACAGCAATTCCGGGCTGGGCCTCCGGTTAATAGTTTAGTCCCAAAAATAATATAAAAGTGGATAATAAAGCCCAGTAATGTCCAAAACTGTAGATCATATAGCATGGAGCAAGAAAAATTATAGATACGTTGGGGACGTATCAACTGCACATTCCTCCTCAACTCCTCATCCACAAAAAGTCAAAAACAAACAAGTCATATTCATCATCGTTCCCTTGCGTCTGCCATGGCCAGCGTGAGTTCTGGGTCGAGAGATTACCACCAGGGAGAGGCGAGCCTGGAAGCGGATGCACGAGAGATGTCCCGCCTCGCCGTGAAAGCAGCCAACATGTCCCGCCGCACGGCCGTAGCAGCAGAGAGGTCCCACCACGCCGCCGAAGTAGCACAGAGGACCCGCCGCGTCGTCGATGCAGCAGACTAGTCTGGCCACGCCGTGGAATAAGAAGAGATGTCCCGCCACACTGCGAATGCAACAGAGATGTCCTTCTGCGCTGCGGCGGCTTGGGAAATTGTCTCGCGGGCAGGCGACGACTCTTACAGGCGCATGCGTACCCTCGTCCTTAGGCAGATGGATCAGATCTCCAGGTGGGCGAGGTTGCGGGATGACTTGAAAGCCTTGTTTGAACAGTCTACCGACGTCATCCCGCAACTAAATGAGAGCAATGCGAAGCTCCGGGCCGAGCGCGACCTACTGAGGGCGAAGATCGTCGGAAGTGCAGAGCAGCAGGAGCAAACCACTCCCTTGTTGAAGAGGACCGGCGTCATTGTCGAGAAACTTATAGACGAGAATGCCATGCTACGCATCGAGCGCAGAGGGCTGGTGGAGGAATCTGTGGATGCTCTCAAGCAGCATCTAGAGGACAAGAAAGAGCTCGACGCCGCTCGCCGCGGAGACTAGTTCCCGCGGCCTGCAGCAACGCAACAAGAAAGTTGAGATCAGCGAGCCAGATCGTTGTCTTCGTTCTTCTTTTGCCCTTGTGTATTTCGGGCATTGCCGCATGTGGCTTTTATAGTTATGTTTCTAAATATTTAAGACAATCATTATCCAATGTCATCGTCCTTATATTCATCATGCTTGCTATAAGTCGTAGTCGATGCTATATAGGTTCGTCGGATCTTACATCAAGATCCGTGCAAAACTTTCTTTTTCAGATTTTCGTTTTTCCTTAAATCTCAGTCCAGTGAGACATATAGCCACGCCGTAGAACAGGTTCTCGGGCGCCATTAATGGAGACGCTGGGAGGGAGGTGCGCGGCGGGTAGCAGTCAAAGGGCTCTCCTCCCGATGAGCACGCACAGGGGTCTGATCGCGCGCCTCTCGTACTCAAATATCTACCCTGCATGGCACCTCCTAGCCAATAAAAAAAGGGGACGCGTGGCCACATGTAATTGGTAAGTCGAACGCCACGGTTTCAATAATACTTGTCTTTCCGATTTGTAACATGACAGCACTTGTTCCAAAATGACTTTGTTGATTGTTAATGTGTGCGCCTTCGCAAATTGGAAAGAAAAATTACCACAACATGTTGGTGCCATGTCATGAGACCATGCCAAGCTTCATGATTTTTAGGCATGTTTTGGAATTACAGGAATTAAAAAACCAAGTTTCTCAATCTTTCCGGCCGAGCCAAGACGCCCAGATGTTTGAATTTCACTCACATCTATTGCATGCGACCTAGAAATTCACCCAAGGACACACATGTGATTTTTCAAACAACTTTGGTGCACCGGAGCCTGTGCTTCTAGTTCAAATTTGAATTATGCACATTAAATGCCCAGAAACTCAACTAATGTATAAAAGGTGAAATGAACCCGGAATAATTCCAAAATTTAGCACGATACTTCTATTTGGTCTAATCTGGCTGTGTAAAAAAATTAAGGCAGGAGAAGGCAGTGTATGTATATTGTTTCGCACACGGAGGTGACACGTTTCTTTTCGGAACCACGAGCCTTCTTGAGGGAAGCTCCGGTTTGCAAGAAGCTTACACCAAAGCTTGTCCCAATACGGCCAAAAAATTACCGCAACATGTTTGTGCCATGTCATGACACCATGCCAAGTTTCATGATTTTCAGGCGTGTTTTGGAATTATAGAAATTAAAAAACCAATTTTCTCAATCTTTCTGGTCGAGCCACGAAGCCAAGATGTTTGAATTTCACTCCCATCTCTTGCATGGGACCTAGAAATTCACCCAAGGACACACATGTGATTTTTGAAACAACTTTGGTGCATTGGAGCCTGTGCTTGTAGTTCAAATTTGAATTATGCACATTAAATGCACAGAAACTCAATTAATGTATAAAAAAGGCCAAACGAACCCGGAATAATTCCAAAATTTAGCACAGTACTTCTATTTGGTCTAATCTGGCTGTGTAAAAAAATTAAGGAGGGAGAAGGCAGTGTACGTATGTTGTTTCGCACACGGAGGTGACACGTTCCCTCTCGGAACCACGAGCCTTCTTGAGGGAAGCTCCGGTTTGCAAGAAGCTTACACAAAAGCTTGTCCCAATGCGGCCAAAGAAATTACCGCAGCATGTTGGTGCCATGTCATGACACCATGCCAAGTTTCATGATTTTCAGGCGTGTTTTGGATTTACAGGAATTAAAAAACAAAGTTTCTCAATCTTTTCGGCAGAGCCACGACGCCCAGATGTTTGAATTTCACTCCCATCTCTTGCATGGGACCTAGAATTAACCCAAGGACACACATGTGATTTTTCAAACACCTTTGGTGCACTTGAGCACATGCTTGTAGTTCAAATCTGAATTATGCACATTAAATGCGCAGAAACTCAACTAATGTATCAAAAAGGCCAAACGAAACCGGAATAATTCCAAAATTTAGCACGGTACTTCTATTTGATCTAACCTGCCTCTGTAAAAAAATTAAGGCGGGAGAAGGCAGTGTACGTATGTCGTTTCGCACACGCAGGTGACACGTTCCCTCTCAGAACCACGAGCCTTCTTGAGGGAAGCTCCGGTTTGTAAGAAGCTTACACCAAACCTTGTCCCAATTCGGCCAAAGAAATTACCGCAGCATGTTGGTGCCATGTCATGACACCATGCCAAGTTTCATGATTTTCAGGCGTGTTTTGGAATTACAGGAATTAAAAAACCAAGTTTCTCAATCTTTCTAGCCGAGCCACGACGCCCAGATGTTTGAATTTCACTCCCATCTCTTGCATGGGACATAGAAATTCACCCAAGGACACACATGTGATTTTTCATACAACTTTGGTGCACTGGAGCCTGTGCTTGTAGGTCAAATTTGAATTATGCACATTAAATGCCCAGAAACTCAATTAATCTATAAAAAGGCCAAACGAACCTTGAATAATTCCAAAATTTAGCACGGTACTTCTATTTGGTGTAATCTGGCTGTGTAAAAAAATTAAGGTGAGAGAAGGCAGTGTACGTATGTTGTTTCGCACACGGAGGTGACACGTTCCCTCTCGGAACCACGAGCCTTCTTAAGGGAAGCTCCAGTTTGCAAGAAGCTTACACCAAAGCTTCTCCTAATTCGGCCAAAGAAATTACCTCAGCATGTTGGTGCCATGTCATGACACCATGCCAAGTTTCATGATTTTCAGGCGTGTTTTGGATTTACAGGAATTAAAAAACCAAGTTTCTCAATCTTTTCGTTCGAGCCACGACACCTAGATGTTTGAATTTCACTCCCATCTCTTGCATGGGACCTAGAAATTCACCCAAGGACACACATGTGATTTTTCAAACAACTTTGGTGCACTGGAGCATGTGCTTGTAGTTCAAATTTGAATTATGCACATTAAATGCGTAGAAATTCAATTAATGTCTAAAAATGGCCTAACGAACACGGAATAATTCCAAAATTTAGCATGATACTTCAATTTGGTCTAATCTGCCAGTGTACAAAAATTAAGGTGGGAGAAGGCGTGTACGCATGTCGTTTCGCACATGGAGGTGACACGTTCCCTCTCGGAACCACGAGCCTTCTTGAGGGAAGCTCCGGTTTGCAAGAAGCTTAGACCAAAGCTTGTCCCAATTTGGCCAAAAAAATATGGCAGCATGTTGGTGCCATGTCATAACACCATGCCAAGTTTCATGATTTTAAGGCATGTTTTGGAACTGCAGGAATTAGAAAATCAAGTTTCTCAATCTTTCCGGCCGAGCCACGACGCCTAGATGTTTGAATTTCACTCCCATCTCTTGCATGGGACCTAAAAATTCACCTAAGGACATACATGTGATTTTTCAAACAACTTTGGTGCACTGGAGCATGTGCTTGTAGTTCAAATTTGAATTATGAACATTAAATGCACAAAAACTCAATTAATGTATAAAAAAGGCCAAACGAACACGGAATAATTCCAAAATTTAGCACGATACTTCTATTTGGTCTAATCTGCCCATGTACAAAAATTAAGGCGAGAGAATGTAGTGTACGTATGTCATTTCGCACACGGAGGTGACACATTCCCTCTCGGAACCACGAGCCTTCTTGAGGGAAGCTCCGGTTTCAAGAAGCTTACACCAAAGCTTGTCCCAATTCGGCCAAAAACTTTACTGCAGCATGTTGGTGCCATGTCATGCACCATGCCAAGTTTCATGATATTCAGCCGTGTTTTGGATTTACAGGAATTAAAAAACCAAGTTTCTCAATCTTTCCAGCCGAGCCAGACGCCCAGATGTTTGAATTTTATTCCCATTTCTTGCATGGGACCTATAAATTCACCCGAAGACACACATGTGATTTTTCAGCAAACTTTGGTGCATTGGAGCATGTGCTTGTAGTTCAAATTTGAATTATGCACAATAAATGCCCAGAAACTCAATTAATGCATAAAAATGCCAAACGAACTCGGAATAATTCCAAATTTAAACACGACACTCATGTACTAGTTGCATGTTCACTATACGTAAATGTTCTAGCAATTCAAACACTATCCTTTCCCTCCGTAGCACCATTTTGTCTTTCAAATAATAATGAAAAAATCAGGTATACCACAAATAGTTCACTAGAAATAATCGTGTGGGATGCGATATAAAATATCTTGGGGGCACCGTCTTGTCTGGCTTACGCAGGAAGCTTCGTCATCTACAGTCCATTGTCCCCGCTCGAACCACACTTGCGCACTAGTTTCTTGTGGCACCGAGCAAAATTTTTTGCCACCGCGGAAATATCTATCTCCCCGCCCGCTCCCTCCTACCAAAAGCCACATTTCCACTGTTCCTCCTTGCTTTCCAAGTTCAAACCTTCAATGCTGCTTACTGGCAGCTCAGCCTCCTCGCCGGTGACCTTTCTTCTTGCAGCGCCGCCTCCTCGCCGGCTACCCTTCTTCTTGCAGCGCCGCCTCCTCGCCGGCGACCCTTCTTCTTGCAGCGCCGCCTCCTCGCTGGTGAACCTTCTTCTTGCTGTGCGGCCTCCTCGCCGCCGACCCTTCTTCTTGCTGTGCAGCCTCCTTGCTGCCGCCCCTTCTTCTTGTTGCGCGGCCTCTTCGATATGGTCAGGTAATCCACACCCCACCCACACCATCCTCCTCCTTTCCCATCCCACATGCCCCGACTGACGGAGCGACACCTTCCACCGAAATCACTGCCCCCTCCTCCAATTAAGCGCCGCCCACAGCCACTTTATACGCAGTATAACGTGGAGCCGAGTAGCATGCGGCCGCACGCGTGAGCCAGGTCGCTATGGCTGCCATGTGTGTTGACCACCAGATCTTGGAGGAGCACCTCGTCTTCGAAGCTACCGTCGACACCGCCACGCGGTTATCTACTTTAAAATACAGTTCATGATGTTTTCTCGAGGCCACCACCATTGCCTTCTAGTGGTTTGTCCCCTGTAATGTTAATATGCAATCTGATGTTCAGTTAACAGTTTGGTCCTGTGAAATGTAATGTTCAGTTAACACTTTGGTCCAGCAATTGCTACATTTCGTAGTACTGTTCTCAAGCATTCTTTGTTTTGTTAACTGTCTTATCTTGTAGTACATCTTTCTATTCTGCAATGTCATGCTCAGTTAACTATTTTGGTTCATTTGGTCTGCTGTCCATTTAACTGTTTGGTTCAGTTCTGCAATTTGATTTTCATTTGCTGTGGGTACAATTTTGTATTGTTATGCATGTGACGCCAATCGAATTTGGCTATACTCAACACATATTCTACTGATAATATGGCAACTCTCAGTTAACCTGATCAAGATCTTCCTTATGTGTGTTGCAGGGAAACAATGAGAGACACTGCAGTTTACCATCAAGGTTTGTTCAAGCAGGGTCCTTTGGCTAATAGCACATTATTGTGCAGTTGCGGGAATCATTCTAATATTTAGGTTTCTTGCAATTTGGTCTTGCACATGTAGGTCCTACTGTGAGAGGCTTAGACCCACTGTTCGACCCATTTTGCATATGGGGAAATGAGATGTCCATGAATATCAGTCAAGTCAAGAAACTCAGAAAGATTGTTAGGATGAAGAAACTTACAACGAATAACAGCAAGATCTTTGTTTGCACAATGAAGAAGACATCAGTCAACTATAGGATGGTACCAACTCTTTTACCTTGTTTTTACCCCTTGTGCCATTTGAAAATTTAAAACAGCGATTTTTGCATAGCTTTGTTTTTAGTACTTTTCAAAGCAATTCATCGATGATTACCTCTCAAACAACCTGCATGGTCAACAGGCGAGGAAGGAATTCATTCAACACCCACGGTACAATATTGAAGTCTTGCTGAAGAGGATGAAGGTTGGGTGGGCAGTTATCCATAGCCATTGGCCTAAAGTTGCAAGGACATTCAACATCACTGAAGGCTCAATATTTGCCTTCCACTTCTGCAGTTTCCCAGATGAGATTCATATGTTTATTTACTGTGTATGATGCTACTTTCCAAAGGTTTTTGATGCTGCATGTGAAACTTGGTGTTGGTGTGCAATGGCGTAACTGAGTGCCGAAGCTATCTGATGTAATTTGATTATGAAATCCTGGATGCTTTTACATGGATATGAAATATCTGGCGTGTTTTATAAGAAATATCAGTTTGATTAGTACATGGATTATCAATAATAGGCTAATTACCCTGCTTATTGGGGTTTTCTATTGCAAATGGTTACTCAAACAACACCATGGGTGATGAAATCTAACAATCCACACGGTTTCTAGAAAGTAGGCGTGTTTGATCAACTAACAATCACACACGGCTTCCGGCAGTGAACTGTTTGTGTTAGGCCACCTTGCACAAACGTTTTCACACAAAGAACTATGTGTGATATACATACCTACAGAAATGTTTTTATAGGATTCACCGTGTGGGATGTACATACATACAAAAATGATTTTCTGGGATTCACTATGTGGGATGTACATACCTACGGAAATGATTTTCTTGGATTACCGTGTGGGATGTACATACCTCCGGAAATGATTGGGTTTCGATGCCTCGCCTGATCGCACAAGGCCCCAGCCTGGGTCCCGGGAGGGCCTGTCCTCGACGATTTCTGGGTCGTGTGGGAAGGACACCCTATCGCACACACTCACTTGGCGACGGTTCCAAATGCCATCGCGGAAAGGGGTTAAAAACCGTTTGTTTAGGACGTGGCTGTACCAGTGATAGAATTTTTTTCCTTTTGCTGGTATGTGAAACTAGGTGGTATAAATTTAGAGACAATATAATTAGCATAATCGGCATACCAAGGAGTATTATGGGAAGCATTTATGACATTTAATTGTTCATCAGGAAAGCTATCATCAATAGGTAGTGGGTCATCAAGAACATTTTATAACCTAGACAAGTTGTCTGCAACGGGGTTCTCAACTCCCTTTCTATCAATAATATGCAAATCAAATTCTTGTAGCAAGAGAACCCATCTAATAAGTCTAGGTTTATCATCTTTCTTTTCCGTAAGATATTTAATAGCAGCATGATCAGTGTGAACAGTTACCTTGGAATCTATAATATAAGGTCTAAACTTATCACATGCAAATACAACTGCTAAAAATTCTTTTTCAATAGTAGCATAATTTCTCTGGGCACTATCTAGAGTTTTACTAGCATAATGGATAACATTTAATTTCTTATCTACTCTTTGTCCTAGAACAACACCAACAGCATAATCACTAGCATCACACATAATTTAAAAGGGAAAATTCCAATCAGGTGGCTGAACAATAGGTGCAGATATCAAGGCTTTCTTAAGTATTTCAAATGCTTCTACACAATCATCATCAAAAACAAAAGGAACACATTTTTGCAAGAGATTAGTGAGAGGCCTAGAAATTTTATAGAAGTCTTCAATAAACCTCCTATAGAAACTAGCATGACCAAGGAAACTTCTTATACCTTTGATATCTTTAGGACACGCCATCTTTTCAATAGCATCTACTTTAGCTTTATCAACTTCAATGCCTCTTTTAGAAACTTTATGCCCCAAGACAATACCTTCGTTAACCATAAAGTGGCACTTTTCCCAATTCAAGACAAGATTAGTTTCTTCACATCTCTGCAAAATTCGGTCTAGGTTGCTTAAGCAATCATGATAAAAAGTTCCGTGAATGGAGAAATCATCCATGAAAACCTCAACAATCTTCTCACAAAAGTCAGAGAATATAGCAGTCATACATCTTTGAAAGGTAGCAGGTGCATTGCATAAACCAAAAGGCATACGCCTATAAGCAAAGGTACCGAAAGGGCAAATAAAAGTGGTTTTCTCTTGATCCTCTTTTGACACAGGTATTTGAGAGAAACCAGAATAACCATCTAGAAAGAAAAATTATGTATGCTTGGATAATCTTTCTAGCATTTGATCAATAAAAGTTAGAGGGCAATGATCTTTTCTAGTAGCTTTATTTAATTTGCGAAAATCAATTACCATTCTATAACATGTAACAATTCTACGAGGAATCAATTTATTCTTATCATTAGGAACAACAGTAATACCTCCCTTCTTAGGGACGCAATGAACGGTACTTACCCATTGACTATCAGCAATAGGATAAATTATACCTGCCTCTAGAAGCTTTAGTATTTCATTTCTTACCACTTATTTCATCTTAGGATTTAACCGTCGTTGGTGATCAACAACTGGTTTAGCATCTTTCTCCAGTTTAATTTTGTGTTGACATAGAGTGGGACTAATGCCCTTAAGATCATAAAGAGTATATCCAATAGCGGCATGGTGCTTATTCAGAGTTTTCAATAATTTCTTTTATTCATGCTCTGAAAGGTTAGCACTAGTAATAACAGGATATATCTTCTTTTCATCAAGGTAAGCATATTTCAGAGTACCATGTAATTGTTTAAGCTCAAACACGGGATCACCCTTAGGTGGAGGAGGATCCCCAAGGATTTCAACAGGCAAATTGTGTTTCAAAATAGGTCCTTGATTCAATAATACTTCATGTATTTCCCTTCTTTCATTCATAAACATATCATGTTCATGGTCTAGCAAATATTGTTCTAAAGGATCAGCTGGAGGCACGGGAATAGAAGCAAGACCAATAATTTCATCCTTACTAGGCAATTCTTTATCATGGGGTTGTCTATGAAATCTAGGGAAATTAAAATCATGAGACATATCCCCTAAACCAACAATAACAATATCTTTCTCGCGATCTATCTTAGCATTAACGGTATTCAAGAAAGGTCTACCAAATATAATGGGACAAAAATTATCTTGTGGGGAACCAAGAACAAGAAAATTAGTAGGATATTTAATTTTCCCACACAAGACTTCAACATCTCTAACAATCCCAATTGGTGATATAGTATCTCTATTAGCAAGCTTAGTAGTAACATCAATATCTTCTATCTCAGCAGGTACAATATCATTCATGATTTATTTATATAAGGTATAAGGAATTGCACTCACACTAGCACCCACATCACATAAGCCATGATAACAATGATCTCCTATTTTAACAGAAACAACAGGCATGCCAACAACATGTCTTTGTTTATCTTTCATATCGGGTTTGGCAATTCTAGCAGCTTCATCACAAAAATAAATAACATGCCCATCAATATTATCGACCAAGAGATCTTTAAACATAGCGATACTAGGTTCAACTTTAATTTTCTCAGGGGGTGTAGGTGTTTTAGTATAACTCTTACGAACCACAGTTGAAGCTTTAGCATGATCCTTTATTCTAATAGGGAATGGTGGTTTCTCAATATAAGCAGTAGGAACAATAGGATCAACATTATAAGTAATAGTTTCTTCTTGAACCTTAATAGGTTCTACTACTTTAACTTCAATGGGAGAATGATATTTAAACACTTCTCCTTGGGGAGATCAACATGAGTAGAAAAAGATTCACAGAAAGAAGCTACTATTTCAGAGTCAAGTCCATATTTACTGCTAAAATCACGAAAAGCATCGGTACCCATAAAAGATTTAACACAATCAAACTTAAGGTTTATACCTGACTCTTTACCTTCGTCAAGTTCCCAATATTCGGAGTTGTGTTTAATTATTTCCAATAAATCCCATTTGAATTCAATATCCTTCTTCATATAGGAACCAGTACAAGTAGTATCGAGCATGGATCGATCATTATGGGAAAGCCGAGCATAAATTTTTTGAATAATAATTTCTCTTGAGAGCTCATGATTGGGGCATGAATATAACATTAACTTAAGCCTCCCCCAAGCTTGAGCGATACTTTCTCCTTCATGAGGCTAAAAATTATATATATAATTCCGATCACGATGAACCAGATGCATAGGATAAAACTTCTGATGAAATTCCAATTTCAATTGGTTGTAGTTCCATGATCCAATATGTAACGTCCCAGATGTAACATTTCATAATTGTAACTCCAACTCTTGTCATTTCCGGCAATGTTATATGTTATATCTTCCGTGGTTGGGTTTTGTCCTCGTTTTGCATTTTGTCCATGTCATGCATTTCATATCATGTTATCATGTGCATCTCAATTGCATTCGTGTTCATCTCTTGCATCCGGCCATTTTCCCCGTTATCCATTTCGAAATGCGACACTCACACATCCACCCGTTGCACCTCTCAGATCTCGTTTTGTGAGAGGCAGAATAACATTCTCGGAATGGGCCGAGATTTGTCGAGTGGCCTTGGTACATCACCGGTAGGCCGCCTGTCAAATTTCATTCCATTTGGGGATCGTTTGATTCCCCAACGGTTAACCGTGTAACCGCTGAAACCCCCCTCCCCTTGCAGCCCAACACCCCTCCACAACAGCCCACTAGCCCATCTAACCCCCTCCATGCTCTCCGTCATTGGATCACGATCGTGTGGGCGAAAACCGCACCTCAATAGCCCTCTCCTAGCCCCTCTACCTATATAAAGGCCTCCCCCTTCGAAATCAGGGGCAAACCCTAGACCGTCCGCTTCCTCCGCGTGCCGGACACGTCCGCCCGGCACCAGACGCGTCCGCCACCACCCCCTCCATGGATCCAGAGCCGCCACGTGTCCGCCGGCTCCTCCCACCACAGTGGCTCGTGGGGCCCGAGCCAGGCTCGCGCGGCTCGCCCACCGCCGCCGAGCGCCCCGTGTGCCTCGTCCGCCATCACCTGCCTTCGCCATCGCCTCGCCTCCGTCCACCGCCGCCGCCGCCCGCCGCCTCCTGCGCCGACCATTGGCCGCCCTGCCGTGCCGCTGGCGCCACCCGACCCGCGCCGTTGCCCTTCTCCTTCGTCGGCGCCGCACCCCGCCAGTGTCGCCACCTCGCCCGTCGCCGGATCCGGCGCCCCCGGATCGGGACGAGATCCACCAGGACGCCATCCAAACAGCGCCCGAATCCGCTCCATCCTGAAACGTCCCGTCCACTTCTCCTCGAGGTTGATTTTGACTAAGTCCCCAGATATGCAATATCAAGTGTGCCACTTTGACCTGCCATAACTCTGTGCTCATAGCTCTGTTTTATGCATATGATATATCGAATGTTCATCTCGTGATGCTCTACATGCTAGTGTAATTTGCATGCATGTTACTATTCAGCTTGATGCCCTAATCTTCATTGCAAATGTGCTAAATGTTATAATCTACTGGGTACTATCATAACTTGCTGGTTTGTCTTTTTCATAGCATTTTGTGTGTTTATCTTTTGAGCATCATGTCAACATGTTTTAGGAGCATCTTCATGCCATCTTTACAGTGGTGCAACCCTTGTATTTTTGTGTGCCCTGTGGTAACTATCACAAGCATGTAAAGTAGAGTACTTGATGTTGTTGATTTCAGTGACTTAGTGTTTTCTGCTAAGTCTTTTCCTGCTACATTATGTTGCCATGTTAACTTGATGCTACAAGTGAATCCATGCATATTTCGGAGATGCCCAATAAGGATGTTTTGTAGATATGGTTATGCTCTATCCATCCATGCCCTTTTTTGAAATTATGGAGTGTTGTAGCTTGTCATTACCATGCTCTCAATTTGCTAAATATAATTGATGTCAGTCTGTTAACAGTAAGTTCATTTTTGCCATGTGATTTGCTAGTTATATATGCATCCTATGAACATGCTCTTGCCTTGATGAGCTTCATAAATTTGTCTTCTTACTGTTGGTTGCTTTACTATTCCATGATATTCACTGTGATGAGTGCCACAAGCTTGCAAAGTTGCTATCATGAATCTGTTTCTGCCATGCATGAATTTCCTCTAAGTCTGAAACCTGTTCATATCACTTGCCATGTTTGCATTGATGCTATCGTCTTTTCTGTAGTTCTTTGGAACAAGTTCAGTAAGGGAGTTTAGTTAACTGCATTTAGGGCTATCATGCTATGCACAAATTTAGCATGATGTGTCCCTATAACATGTAGTTTACTAGCTCTAAACATTGCTACTTGATGCTCTTTCTGTAATGCTCAGTGAATTTCTGCTAAGTCTGTTAAAATTGTTGTCATTTGCATTTTTACCATGCTGTTTTAGACTTGTTCTAGTGAGTTCTAGTAGTAGCTCAGTGTTCATGATTTGTAGAACTTCACATGTTCTTCACTGTCATGTATTTTGTTTCCATGTTGGAGTGTTGTAGCATATTTTCATGATGCATCTTAAGTGCTATGTTGCTGTTAAGCGCAGTTTTGCATTGTTCTTGTTTTGCTCGTCATTTGCAAACCGTGCATCCGTTTCCGGGGATCTTCATATTGATTTCAACCGAAATCTCCCAATCTATCCAGTGGCTTGCTTGGTTTGCCAAGTTAATGCCATGATCATCTTTCCCCTTCCAGAGTACCCATATGCATTCACATCATATATATTGCATCCCATGCCATGTCTTGCATCATGTTGCTTGTGCATTGCACCGTGATTGATTGTTGTTCCCTTGCTTGTGTCTTGCTTTGGGTAGAGCCAGGAGACGAGTTCGTGTTTGAGGACCCTGTCGAGTACGTTCACGAGGAGCAAGCTTTCGATACCTCTGAAAACATTACAGACAAGATGATCATTACACTACAAAAAATACACGTCCATGACATTTTGGGCCGAACGAATTTTTTTCCTGTCATACTTATGACACTTGTATGACAATAGTTGTGACAAAACCCGGTATCATCATAGATGTGGTGGGGTCCTACTTCTATGACAAAAATCATGACATAAAATGGGCTTTTTGTCCTTGGCGCGCCGGAGACGCAGCTACATGACATTCTTTGGGCCGTTCATGATGGAAAAACCATGTTAGAAGCGAGGGCGAGGAAAATATCGGGGAGTTCCCGGTTACGGTGGCTGGTCGGGGGCCGAGCGATGCGTGTTTCTCTCATACGTACGCACGTGTGTGCGAGGCGTTGCGCTCTAACCGAACCTGAGCGAGGCGTTGGGCTCTAACTGAACCCGAGCGATTGCACTGCAGGCTACGTGTTACTGAACCCAAGCGATCGATTGATGGCTGTTAACTGAACCCGATCGAGTGATTCCTTTGCTATTGCTGCTAACTGAAGCCGATGGATGCTGCCTCTGGATGAACAGTGAGTGTTATTGGGGGCGGGGTTTGGATGAACAGTTCCCGGTGGGGGTTGGATGAACAGGAACCCATGGTAGTAGAGGCCGTTGCCGCTGGATGAACAGTACCCCGATCGATCGAGCCGATGGATGAACAGGACCCCGTGGAGGGCTAGTTGAACAGTAGCCAGTGGAGAGCTGGTTGAATAGTAGCCTGTGGAGGGCTGGATGAACAGTAGCCCATGGAGGGGTGGTTGAACAGGACCCCCGTGGAGAGGGCTGGTTGAACAGTAGCTGGTGGAGGAGCGAGCGGTGGAGGCTGGATGAACAGGAGCCCGTGGATGAACAGTCGCAGGTGGAGGCTGGAGGAGGTCGATGGTGGATGAACAGTACCCCATGGAGGCTGGAGGAGGCCGACGGTGGAGATGAACAGTATCCTGGGGAGTCCCGTGTTGGGGAATGTAGCAGAATTTTAAAATTTTCTACGCATCACCAAGATCAATCTATGGAGTCATCTAGCAACGAGGGAGAGAGGAGTGCATCTACATACCCTTGTAGATCGCGCGCGAAAGCGTTCAAGAGAACGGAGTTGATGGAGTCGTACTCGTCATGATCCAAATCACCGATGACCAAGTGCCGAACGGACAGCACCTCCGCGTTCAACACACGTACCGTTGGGAAGACGTCTCCTCCTTCTTGATCTAGCAAGGGGGAAGGAGAGGTTGATGAAGATCCAGCAGCACGACGGCGTGGTGGTGGATGCAGCAGGATCCCGGCAGGGCTTCGCCAAGCGCAAGCGGGGAGGAGAGGTGTTACGGAGGGAGAGGGAGGCGCCAAGGGCAAGGGTGCGGCTGCCCTCCCTCCCCCCTCTTTATATAGGGGCCTTGGGGGCGGCGGCCCTAGGAGATGCAATCTCCAAGGGGGCGGCGGCCAAGGGGTGGCTTCCCCCCCAAGCCAAGTGGGGGGCGCCCCCACCCCTAGGGTTTCCCAACCCTAGGCGCAGAGCAGGCCCAAGGGGGGGCGCACTAGCCCACCAGGGGCTGGTTCCCCTCCCACTTCAGCCCATGGGGCCCTCTGGGATAGGTGGCCCCACCCGGTGGACCCCCGGGACCCTTTCGGTGGTCCCGGTACAATACTGGCGACCCCCGAAACCTTCCCGATGGCCGAAATTGGACTTCCTATATATAAATCTTTACCTCCGAACCATTCCGGAACTCCTCGTGACGTCCGGGATCTCATCCGGGACTCCGAACAACTTTCGGGTTACTGCATACTAATATCTCTACAACCCTAGCGTCACCGAACCTTAAGTGTGTAGACCCAACGGGTTCGTGAGACATGCAGACATGACCGAGACGCCTCTCCGATCAATAACCAACAGCGGGATCTGGATACCCATGTTGGCTCCCACATGCTCCACGATGATCTCATCGGATGAACCACGATGTCGAGGATTCAATCAATCCGTATACAATTCCCTTTGTCAATCGGTATGTTACTTGCCCGAGACTCGATCGTCGGTATCCCAATACCTCGTTCAATCTCATTACCGGCAAGTCACTTTACTCGTGCTGTAATGCATGATCCCGTGATCAACCACTTGGTCACATTGAGCTCATTATGATGATGCATTACCGAGTGGGCCCAGAGATACCTCTCTGTCATACAGAGTGACAAATCCCAGTCTCGATTCGTGCCAACCCAACAGACACTTTCGGAGATACCTGTAGTATACCTTTATAGTCACCCAGTTATGATGTGACGTTTGGCACACCCAAAGCACTCCTACGGTATCCGGGAGTTGCACAATATCATGGTCTAAGGAAATGATACTTGACATTCAGAAAAGCTACAGCAAACGAACTACACGATCTTTGAGCTATGCTTAGGATTGGGTCTTGTCCATCACATCATTCTCCTAATGATGTGATCCCGTTATCAATGACATCCAATGTCCATAGTCAGGAAACCATGACTATCTTTTGATCAATGAGCTAGTCAACTAGAGGCTCACTAGGGACGTGTTGTGGTCTATGTATTCACACATGTATTACGATTTCCTAATAACACAATTATAGCATGAATAATAGACAATTATCATGAACAAAGAAATATAATAATAACCATTTTATTATTGCCTCTAGGGCATATTTCCAACAGTCTCCCACTTGCACTAGAGTCAATAGTCTAGTTACATTGTGATGAATCGAACACCCATGCAGTTCTGGTGTTGATCATGTTTTGCTCAAGGGAGAGGTTTAGTCAACGGATCTGCCACATTCAGGTCCGTGTGTACTTTACAAATCTCTATGTCTCCATTTTGAACACTTTCACGAATGGAGTTGAAGCGACGCTTGATATGCCTGGTCTTCCTGTGAAACCTGGGCTCCTTGGCAAGGGCAATAGCTCCAGTGTTGTCACAGAAGAGAGTCATCGGGCCCGACGCATTGGGTATGACTCCTAGGTCGGTAATGAACTCCTTCACCCAGACTGCTTCTTGTGCTGCCTCCGAGGCTGCCATGTACTCCGCTTCACATGTAGATCCCGCCACAACGCTCTGCTTGCAACTGCACCAGCTTACTGCCGCACCATTCAAAATATACATGTGTCCGGTTTGTGACTTAGAGTCATCCAGATCTGTGTCGAAGCTAGCATCGACGTAACCCTTTACGACGAGCTCTTCGTCACCTCCATAAACGAGAAACATATCCTTAGTACTTTTCAGGTACTTCAGGATATTCTTGACCGCTGTCCAGTGTTCCATGCCGGGATTACTTTGGTACCTTCCTACCAAACTTACGGCAAGGTTTACATCAAGTCTGGTACACAGCATAGCATACATGACAGACCCTATGGCCGAGGCATAGGGGATGACACTCATCTTTTCTCTATCTTCTGCCGTGGTCGGGCATTGAGCCGTGCTCAATCTCGTACCTTGCAATACAGGCAAGAACCCCTTCTTTGACTGATCCATTTGAACTTCTTCAATATCTTGTCAAGGTACGTACTCTGTGAAAGACCAATGAGGCGTCTCAATCTATCTCTATAGATCTTGATGCCTAATATATAAGCAGCTTCTCCAAGATCCTTCATTGAAAAATACTTGTTCAAGTAGGCCTTTATGCTTTCCAAGAATTCTATATCATTTCCCATCAACAGTATGTCATCCACATACAATATGAGAAATGCTACAGAGCTCCCACTCACTTTCTTGTAAATGCAGGCTTCTCCATAAGTTTGCGTATACCCAAACGCTTTGATCATCTCATCAAAACGAATGTTCCAACTCCGAGATGCTTGCACCAGCCCATAAATCGAGCGTTGGAGCTTGCACACCTTGTCAGCATTCTTAGGATCGACAAAACCTTCCGGCTGCATCATATACAATTCTTCCTTAAGGAAACCATTAAGGAATGCCGTTTTGACGTCCATTTGCCATATCTCATAATCATAGAATGCGGCAATTTCTAACATGATTCAGACAGACTTCAGCTTCGCTACGGGTGAGAAAGTCTCATCGTAGTCAACCCCTTGAACTTGTCGATAACCCTTAGCGACAAGCCGAGCTTTATAGATGGTCACATTACCATCCGCATCTGTCTTCTTCTTAAAGATCCATTTATTTTCTATGGCTCGCCGATCATCGGGCAAGTCAGTCAAAGTCCATACTTCATTTTCATACATGGATCCCATCTCGGATGTCATGGCTTCCCGCCATTTGTCAGAATCCGGGCCCGCCATCGCTTCTTCATAGTTCGAAGGTTCACCGTTGTCTAACAACATGATTTCCAAGACAGGGTTGTCGTACCACTCTGGTGCGGAACGTGTCCTCGTGGACCTACGAAGTTCAGTAGCAACTTGATCTGAAGTTTCATGACCATCCTCATCAACTTCCTCTCTAGTCGGTGCAGGCACCTCAGGAACAATTTCTTGAGCTGCGCCACTTATCGGTTCAAGAGGTAATACTTCATCAAGTTCTAATTTCCTCCCACTTATTTCTTTCGAGAGAAACTCTTTCTCTAGAAAGGACCCATTCTTCGCAACAAAGATCTTGCCTTCGGATCTGAGGTAGAAGGTATACCCAATAGTTTCTTTAGGGTATCCTATGAAGACGCATTTTTCTGATTTGGGTTCGAGCTTTTCAGGTTGAAGTTTCTTGACATAAGCATCACATCCCCAAACTTTTAGAAACGACAGCTTAGGTTTCTTCCCAAACCATAATTCATACGGTGTCATCTCAACGGATTTCGACGGAGCCGTATTTAAAGTGAATGCGGCAGTCTCTAAAGCATAGCCCCAAAATGACAGCAGTAAATCGGTAAGAGACATCATAGATCGCACCATATCTAATAGAGTGCGATTACGACATTCGGACACACCATTACGCTGAGGTGTTCTAGGCGGCGTGAGTTGTGAAACTATTCCACATTTTCTTAAGTGTGTGCCAAATTCGTGACTCAAGTATTCTCCCCCATGATCTGATCACAGGAACTTGATTTTCCTGTCACGTTGATTCTCAACCTCACTCTGAAATTCCTTGAACTTTTCAAAGGTCTCAGACTTGAGTTTCATTAAGTAGACATACCCATATCTACTCAAGTCATCAGTGAGGGTGAGAACATAACGATAGCCACCGCGAGCCTCAACACTCATTGGACCGCACACATCAGTATGTATGATTTCCAATAAGTTGGTTGCTCGCTCCATTGTTCCTGAGAACGGAGTCTTGGTCATTTTTACCCATGAGGCATGGTTTGCACGTGTCAAATGATTCATAATCAAGAGACTCTAAAAGTCCATCTACATGGAGCTTCTTCATGCGTTTGACACCTATGTGACCAAGGCGGCAGTGCCACAAGTATGTGGGACTATCATTATCAACCTTACATCTTTTGGTATTCACACTATGAATATGTGTAACATTACGCTCGAGATTCTTAAGGATAAAACATTCACCAGTGGAGCATGACCATAAGACATATCTCTCATATAAATAGAAGAACCATTATTCTCGGATTTAAATGAGTAGCCATCTCGAATTAAACGAGACCCTGATACAATGTTCATGCTCAAAGCTGGCACTAAATAACAATTAATGAGGTTTAAAACTAATCCCGTAGGTAAATGTAGAGGTAGCATGCCAACGGCGATCACATCGACCTTGGAACCATTCCCGACGCGCATCGTCACCTCGTCCTTCGCCAGTCTCCGTTTATTCCGCAGCTCCTGCTTTGAGTTACAAATGTGAGAAACCGCACCGGTATCAAATACCCAGGAGCTACTACGAGTACTGGTAAGGTACACATCAATTACATGTATATCACATATACCTTTAGTGTTGCCGGCCTTCTTGTCCGCTAAGTATTTGGGGCAGTTCCGCTTCCAGTGACCACTTCCCTTGCAATAAAAACACTCAGTCTCAGGCTTGGGTCCATTCTTTGGCTTCTTCCCGGCAGCTTGCTTACCGGGCGCGGCAACTCCCTTGCCGTCCTTCTTGAAGTTCTTCTTACCCTTGCCTTTCTTGAACTTAGTGGTTTTATTCACCATCAACACTTGATGTTCCTTTTTGATTTCCACCTCTGCTGATTTCAGCATTGAATATACCTCAGGAATGGTCTTTTCCATCCCATGCATATTGAAGTTCATCACAAAGCTCTTGTAGCTCGGTGGAAGCGACTGAAGTATTCTGCAAATGACCGCGTCATCCGGGAGATTAACTCCCAGCTGAGTCAACCGGTTATGCAACCCAGACATTTTGAGTATGTGCTCACTCACAGAACTATTTTCCTCCATCTTACAGCTGAAGAACTTGTCGAAGACTTCATATCTCTCGACCCGGGCATGAGCTTGAAAAACCATTTTCAGCTCTTCGAACATCTCATTTTCTCCGCGTCTCTCAAAACGCTTTTGGAGACCCGGTTCTAAGCTATAAAGCATGCCGCACTGAACGAGGGAGTAATCATCAGCACGTGACTGCCAAGCGTTCATAACGTCTTGGTTCTCTAGGACAGGTGCGTTAGCTAGCGGTGCTTCTAGGACATAATCTTTCTTGGCAGCTATGAGGATGATCCTCAGGTTCCGGACCCAGTCCGTATAGTTGCTGCCATCGTCTTTCAGCTTGGTTTTCTCTAGGAACGCGTTGAAGTTGAGGACAACGTGGGCCATTTGATCTACAAGACATATTGTAAAGATTTTAGACTAAGTTCATGATAATTAAATTCATCTAATCAAATTATTCAATGAACTCCCACTCAGATAGACATCCCTCCAGTCATCTAAGTGAAATATGATCCGAGTTAACTAGGCCGTGTCCGATCATCACGTGAGACGGACTAGTCAACATCGGTGAACATCTTCATGTTGATCGTATCTTCTATACGACTCATGCTCGACCTTTCGGTCTTCTGTGTTCCGAGGCCATGTCTGTACATGCTAGGCTCGTCAAGTCAACCTAAATGTATTGCGTGTGTAAATCTGGCTTACACCCGTTGTATTCGAACGTTAGAATCTATCACACCCGATCATCACGTGGTGCTTCGAAACAATGAACCTTCGCAACGATGCACAGTTAGGGGGGACAGTTTCTTGAAATTATTACGAGGGATCATCTTATTTAAGCTACCGTCGTTCTAAGCAAATAAGATGTAAAACATGATAAACATCACATGCAATCAAATAGTGACATGATATGGCCAATATCATTTGCTCCTTTTGATCTCCATCTTCGGGGCTCCATGATCATCGTTGTCACCGGCATGACACCATGATCTCCATCATCATGATCTCCATCATCGTGTCTTCTTGAAGTTGTCTCGTCATCTATTACTTCTACTACTATGGCTAACGCTGTAGCAATAAAGTAAAGTAATTACATGACGTTTATGTTGACACGCAGGTCATAAATAAATAAAGACAACTCCTATGGCTCCTGCCTGTTGTCATACTCATCGACATGCAAGTCGTGATTCCTATTACAAGAACATGATCAATCTCATACATCACATATATCATTCATCACATCCTTTTGGCCATATCACATCACACGGCACATGCTGCAAAAACAAGTTAGACGTCCTCTAATTGTTGTTGCAAGTTTTTACGTGGCTGCTATAGGTTTCTCGCAAGAACATTTCTTACCTACGCCAAAACCACAACACGATATGCCAATTTCTATTTACCCTTCATAAGGACCCTTTTCATCGAATCCGATCCGACTAAAGTGGGAGAGACAGACACCCGCCAGCCACCTTATGCAACTAGTGCATGTCCATCTATGGAACCAGTCTCACGTAAGCGCACGTGTAAGGTCGGTCCGGGCCGCTTCATCCCACGATGCCGCCGAATCAAGATAAGACTAGTAACGGCAAGCAAATTGACAATATCCACGCCCACAACTGCTTTGTGCTCTACTCGTGCATAGAAACTACGCATAGACCTAGCTCATGATGCCACTGTTGGGGAACGTAGCAAAATTTTAAAATTTTCTACGCATCACCAAGATCAATCTATGGAGTCATCTAGCAACGAGGGAGAGAGGAGTGCATCTACATACCCTTGTAGATCGCGCGCGGAAGCGTTCAAGAGAACGGAGTTGATGGAGTCGTACTCGTCGTGATCCAAATCACCGATGATCAAGTGCCAAATGGACAGCACCTCCATGTTCAACACACGTACAGTTGGGAAGACGTATCCTCCTTCTTGATCCAGCAAGGGGGAAGGAGAGGTTGATGAAGATCCAGCAGCACGACGGCGTGGTGGTGGATGCAGCAGGATCCCGGCAGGGCTTCGCCAAGCGCAAGTGGGGAGGAGAGGTGTTACGGAGGGAGAGGGAGGCGCCAAGGGAAAGGGTGCAGCTGCCCTCCCTCCCCCTCTTTATATAGGGGCCTTGGGGGGTGCCGGCCCTAGGAGATGCAATCTCCAAGGGGGTGGCGGCCAAGGGGTGGCTTCCCCCCCAAGCTAAGTGGGGGGCGCCCCCACCCCTAGGGTTTCCCAACCCTAGGCATAGAGGAGGCCCAAGGGGGGGCGCACCAGCCCACCAGGGGCTGGTTCCCCTCCCACTTCAGCCCATGGGGCCCTTCGGGATAGGTGGCCCCACCCGGTGGACCCCCGGGACCCTTTTGTTGGTCCCGGTACAATACCGGCGACCCCCGAAACCATCCCGATGGCCGAAACTGGACTTCCTATATATAAATCTTTACCTCCGGACCATTCCGGAACTTCTCGTGACGTTCGGGATCTCATCCGGGACTTCGAACAACTTTTGGGTTACTGCATACTAATATCTCTACAACCCTAGCGTCACCAAACCTTAAGTGTGTAGACCCTACGGGTTCGGGAGACACGCAGGCATGACCGAGACGCCTCTCCGGTCAATAACCAACAACGGGATCTGGATACCCATGTTGGCTCCCACATGCTCCACGATGATCTCATCGGATGAACCACGATGTCGAGGATTCAATCAATCCGTATACAATTCCCTTTGTCAATCGGTACGTTACTTGCCCGAGACTCGATCGTCGGTATCCCAATACCTCGTTCAATCTCGTTACCGGCAAGTCACTTTACTCGTGCCGTAATGCATGATCCCATGATCAACCACTTGGTCACATTGAGCTCATTATGATGATGCATTACCGAGTGGGCCCAGAGATACCTCTCCGTCATACGGAGAGAGAAATCCCAGTCTCGATTCATGCCAACCCAACAGACACTTTCGGAGATACCTGTAGTGTACCTTTATAGTCACCCAGTTACGTTGTGACGTTTGGCACACCCAAAGCAGTCCTACGGTATCCGGGAGTTGCACGATCTCATGGTCTAAGGAAATGATACTTGACATTCGGAAAAGCTACAGCAAATGAACTACACGATCTTTGAGCTATGCTTAGGACTGGGTCTTGTCCATCACATCATTCTCCTAATGATGTGATCCCGTTATCAATGACATCCAATGTCCATAGTCAGGAAACCATGACTATCTTTTGATCAACGAGCTAGTCAACTAGAGGCTCACTAGGGACGTGTTGTGGTCTATGTATTCACACATGTATTACGATTTCCTGATAACACAATTATAGCATGAATAATAGACAATTATCATGAACAAAGAAATATAATAATAACCATTTTATTATTGCCTCTAGGGCATATTTCCAACATCCCGTTTTGCGGTACGCCACACCCCTCCTGATGAACAGGACCCCCGTTTCGACCGTAGCGCTCCAACACAAGTCCGTTTCCTCCATTTTGCGGTATGCCACACCCCTCCCGGTCAACAGGACCCTGTTTTGACCGTAGGAGGTCCAAGAGAAGCCCATTTCCTCCGTTTTGCGGTGCACCAGACCCCTCCCGATGAACAGGATCCCGTTTCGACCGTGGCCGGTCGAACACAAGGCCATTTCCTCCGTTCTGCGGTACGCCAGGCCTCGTTTCCATCGGCTGTTCCGTCCACGCCGGTTGGCTCCCGATGAACAACACACGTTCCATTGCCTCCCGATGAACAAGACGCATTCCGTTGCCTCCCCATGAACACGACAACGACGCAACTTCTCCGTTCCGACCCAGCCATGTACACGAGCCCTGGCCGTACATATGCGCGAGTAGGCGTTCGAGATCCCGCCCATATGTACGTACGTGGCCGTATTTTCTTTCTTGCACCCTGGTTGCTGTACGTACATGTACATGCTACGTGCACACCTCTACTACGACACGTGCGCGCCTCTACATCGACCAGTATGTACGTACACATTCGTGACCAGAATGATAAAGCTACGTATGCTTTGACCAGGTGGGTCCCGACTGTCAGGCACCTTCTTGCGTGCGAAGATGTAGTTGATGGGTCCCAGCAGTCAGTGGGCGAATCATTTTTTTTGCCCGTAATATGGACGCACTTCCTTGAGTGCGAAGATGTAGCTGGTGGGTCCCACCAGTCAGGGTGGAAACGTTTTTTCCGTAAAATACGGTGGCCCATCCGGTGGGTCCCTGCTGTCAGGTGGAGGAATAATTATTTTCCGCGTAAAATGGAGGCACTTCCTTGCTGCGACCGTGGACCCAGTTGTCAGCCTCTCACATACAGTACTCTTCCGATGGAAGTCGGTCGTTGACCACATTAACCATGCCGCGCCGAGAGCACCAAGGCGATGGACGACGGCGAGGCCTAGGAAGCGGACGACGCGGAGCGGGGGAAGACGCGGCAGTGGATGCCCACATGGAGAGGAGTACGAGGGTTCACTGGTTCGGCTGTGGTGTGAGGATGCCATCACCGCAGGGCCTGGCCAGCAATGGGAGTGGTAGGGGAGGTGATACCTCCATGGCAGCACAGCCGGCCACGGGAGGCAGGAGCAGGCGGCACGACCGGCGTTGCTTTGGGCGGCTGGAGCAAGAAGACCAGAGGTTGAAGAATCACAACGGCCGTTGGATGGACATCGTACGGTCACTATAGCTAGAATCGTTTATATTGACTAAGTTGACAAAGCCCTTGGTATGCGTCAACTTAGTAGGCCCATAGGTCAGCCTCCGAAACGGTGCACCCTGGATGTCAGGGGGAGGAATCATTTTTTGGGCGGCTGAAGCTAGAATATCCGAGATTGAAGAAGAAGCACGACATCCGTTGGATGGACATCCAACGGACACTGCTGGTAGAACCATGTGTTGACTATAAGTTGACAAAGCCTTGCGTACGTGTCAACTTAGTAGGCCCACAAGTGTGTGGCAGAGAACTTATAGCCCATTTGCTATTTGTAAGAATGCACAGCCCATTTTTGAATTCTAATGGAATTTACTACAGCCCATTTATAGTTTGTTAAAAGTACAGCCCATTTTCTAGCTAGGACAACGATTAATAATTTCAACCAACCGTTCAAAACAGAATTCAATAAAATTTCCCACATTTTGATACGGTCCGAAATATTTTTATCCTGAAATTTCTAGTCATATTAAATACAATTTCAATATAAATTTGTATTACGTAAAAATCCAGCGAAGCATTGCGCTCGCAAAAATTAATGAAATTAAAATTTTCAAAATCCAAAAGTAATATTTTATGAACTAATTACGTGTTTGGTGCATTTTTTATAGTTACTGCCCATTTTTTATAATTACATCCCACTTATTATTTCTTAAAGCCCATTTTCTTGTTAAGCCTAATGCATCCCTCCTAGGAAAGATTTACAGCCCGGCGGGGCGGAGAATAACAAGTTGACCTAGATTGTGTACAACTGTCGGCCTAGTTGCATTGCTGATGTTGAAAAAAGGCTTGTGTAGTATAGTACAACCTTACATGGCCACTCAGCCCACATTCAGCGACGTCGGAAAGGCCCAAACAAGGCTTCTGTACAACTTTTTGAAGTCATTGAGCTCAATTAATAATTTAAGAAAAAAGTTAGAGTACAGTGGAACATAATTAAAAGCTGTCACGAGTAAGGAAATAATTCAACGGGTCCCACTTGTGTGTCTGTGTGTGTGAGAGAGAGACCCATCGGTCGATGCTCATAAATACATCTTTCAGCCATATGCATTGATGATGCTCCGTAAAAACTTATATAGTTGACACAATCATATAGAACATCATAGCACACTGAACTTGCATACAAAAATTTCACGCAGGCGGCACAATCAGGGTGGAAGTGGTGGATCGCTACGGGTAGGGCTATGTTGAAACCAATGAACTCGTACATAACGGTTCATCGTCTTTATCAATGACGGGGAAATATCTTGAATGTTGTGCAAAGAAAACAGACAGACAACACAATATATAAGTTCTGCTAGAACATTAAGTTGACGTACAACCCTTTCTAAAAAAAGTTCAGGTAAAAAATAGAACAAGTCATCTAACAAGATTCAGTTGTTACCTCAAATTAGAGCACATCCAGGCAGCCAGCCTTGCCTCTTCTCCCAAAGAAGCAGTGGCCTCCGCCGCGCGATGGAGTAGGCCCTGTGCCATCCATCGTTCCGAGCAACACGGGGAAAGTCTGGCGTTGAATCCTGTAATGGACGTCGTCGATGGACCCGGGCACCAGCGGCGGCGGCAAGACTTCGATTGATGTATTGACCACTTCTTCGACATGCACGAACACTTGATACAAGTACATCCGTAACATGGTCCACGGCGGCCTTGGTGGCGACAAATAGTACAACCCCGGTTCCTGCACCGGTATCTCAACACCAATCACATTCGATATGGTGGACGACTTCTTCATCCATGCCATAATCGTCAGGGCCCAGCTGTCTGGAGGAACAAACATACTTACGAGCTCACCTCCAAGGTCGTTGATAAGCTCATTCATGGACTCGCTGTTCCAAGCACGTCGAGGCATGCCGTGGAAGGTAAGCTTTGTTAAAAACTCAAGCTTAGAGGGCACCGAGCCCCATCCTGGGTGCCACCGATCAAAGCTCACCAGCGCACCATCGCAGAACAAACACCGGGAAGATTCGAACACACGACTGCAGTCGAAAGTTGTCCGGAACCTGACGAAGAAATTAGCCGGTGGCGGATAGACTTCGACGAGCAAGTCACTTATTTGGATGCCGTGCGCAATGTCAAGAGATTTGACAAGGTCGGCCGGTGAGACGGTAGGCTGGTCTCTATTGATGGTTACCAACAGCACTTTGCCGGCAAACTTGTCGACAAGCGCTGCCGTGACACTGTTGAGCGATAACATGCATGGCCCAAAGGCAGGACGGACCTCAGGATCTCCGGCTCGGAGATCCGCATTGACCGGCGACATGATAGTGCGCTTGAGTACAGGGAGTACAAGAGGGGGATTTGGGGGAACTGGAATAGGAATCGAGATTCCAGAGGTGGGGGAGGGGCGGTTGATTGGGGATGAAAAGGTAGCATGCATTTCGAACACGCGCCAATATGCTCTCGGCGCGCAAGCGCACGAAAACACCGGTGGCGCCCACATGTCGGCCTATGAGTCCCTATTCTTTCTTTTTTGAGAGCCCGACCTTTTTTTGAGGATCTTTTGAGAGCCAGGCCTGAGAGTCATAATTGACCTATTTGGCATTGCGCTACTACTTGGCCCATATTCAACGACACCTCACTGGCCCAAACAAGTGTACATCATCGAAAAGACACTGAGCTCAAATTATAACTTGAAAAAAAGGAGATATACTCTGAACACTGGAGAATGGTGATGCTCTCATTTAGCCCACCAGCAGTTCGAGACAATAAACAGTTCGAAACAACGATATATACAACATTCAAAACTGACTAGTGACTACTACTGACATAAACGGCAAGACATGATAGTTCATAAGAAGTCTTGCTACACCACCAAAACGCACCCATCTGCAGCGCTCAGACTCTCATGATCCAGACGAGAATGATATTCTAAATAGAGGCAACTATTACATAGTAAGAGTGACATAGACGAGGATGACCAAATGACAAGGAATATGCATAACAAAAGAGAGAACTACCCATCCAGAACAAGCAACAAAGAAAACAAGTCATTCAAAGAGGGATCATCCAACACCATCATAATTTGCAGTCCCGGTTCAGCCACCAGTGATTCGGAGACACCAGTACTCCACCCTTTCGACGCAATAGCTGAATTACCTATCAACCTAAAGGCTTGTACCACATCACTTCCTGTCGGACTCGACAGATCCAAGGATCAAAGTTAATCCAGATGCCTTTGTCATTCTCACCTTCTTTTGGCTGCAGGTTGTATCATTGACAATCAGGGGAATTTGCTCCCGAACTCCTAGGGCACGCCGTGTAGACACAGTTTTCCATAACAAACAGAGCCTCTTTACCATCAAGGTCCTTGCCAATAGTGATCTCCTGGTTAATCGGATAATTGAATCCAAGAAACAGAGAGTATGAACCAAGGCTGTTTACCCGCCTCCAACTCAAATATCCTGCAGGCCCCAACAAGCTGGTCTGCTGCTCATAGACGTAACAGCCACTGTCCAGATACTCACGTATTTCACGGTGCTTGCATACAGTGGGGTTTTTGCAATATAACTTTACCGACTCATGTGTCTGAATGATCATCAGTCTTTTCTTGTCCTCTGATCGAGAGAGGAACCAGTTGTGCTTCCTTGTTTTTGGCAAAGGTGGTGTGATTAAAAGGGCAGTAACTATAGGGACACTGCATGATATCAAAAAGGAGAGGCATTGTTAATGTAAGATCAGCATTGTTCAGAGTATGAGTAGCGTAATGCAAGAAACAACATTGATATGTCCTTGTTGGAACTGGGAGGAAAATACAGGGAAATGTGTAGTGGGTTCGAAAATATAGAAGTGCCATGCATGGTTATACTCATGTTATCTCACAATCGATTTTTCACAGGAAACTACCATGTCATGCATGTTATGTAATCATGTTCAGTCCTCACAAACAAATTCCTCAAGGAAACTAACAGACCATGCATTGTTATATACTCATGTTCTATGGGAAAAAAATTTGTGATCATATTATTCTAGCTATTGATTGGTGAAGGGCGAACATAGGTATGTACACATGGTAAGCATTACATGATTTCACTACAAAAAATAGAGTTCTCCATATGGACATTTACTTCCCTAATGTATGGTTAGATGAAATCAACAATGTGATGCATGTTTCTACATCATGAAAATGAGGAAACTAACATGACCATTGATACACACTCATATTTAGTAGCATATAGATTACTATAAAATAAGGAGATTATCAATATCTTCCTAACAGTTTGATTATTCAGGGGTACAAACTGGCTGTAATGACATGGTCACAATCGCATGAATTAACTCATTCCAAATATAGCTGATTTACGGTGTCTCTAATACATTGCCATAGTTCTACTCAAATTCTGCTCAAACAGGGATATGTCAATCATCACAAAAAGTTCAACCAGTGTCATGGCGTCATCATTAACATCACACGGAAACAACTTACACGCGCCGTCCCAGCAATACATGGTGCCATCTACTTTGTCGATCGCGTAGATGATGCCATTGTGTTCAATAGCATCACAGAAGTGTGTATCATCTTTGACGATGATCCACTACGAGCTGAGCTGTCTCCAGCTAAAGAAGGCACCGGCAGAAAGATAGGCGAGTCCCTTGTCGAACAACGCAATTAGCTTGAAGTCTGCGTAATCCACATGTCGTGTGGGCAGTTGGCAGATTACAATCTTCTACAAAACAAGGTGCATCCAACTGACGATGTAATCTAGATGACTTGGATCGCGAAGGTAAAACTCTATATCATCCAACGGAGGAAGGATAATCTCATGGGAGGTATGGAAGTTCATGAGCACCAACTTTTCCCCGTCTTCTCTGACGGCAGCCATCCAGTGGGAGTTCATGCCGACCCAGTACATACCTGCAAGAAGTTCCGGGTGATGGTGATCGCATCAAAGTCGAGGGAAATGATGTACGGCGACCCACTACATACCTGCAAAGAAGTTTCAGCTAATGGAGGTCAGATTGAAGTCGAGGGGCATCATGTATGCCTCCTACCATGGTGAGAAAATCTCGCAAGATCAGATAGCAGCAAGCAGGGTGTCTTGAAAAGCTTAGGCCTCGCTTCAACGATGGTCGTGTGCATGCCCCTCGAGCATGTAGCCAACCGCAGGGCGCTCAACATATCCATACACGAACAACAGAGGTCGAGGACGTCCGTGGGGAGATTGCTTCAATCGCGACTCATATGGATGTTGCGCGGTTCGCGTTCGACCATGGTGGAGTTTCGAAGGTGGGGTTTTGTGGGGCTTGATTTACGGGGGAGAAGGCTTTCGGTGCTGGAGCGGCTAGCGAGGGAATAGTGGTACTGGGGGAGGCGAGCGAGGCGAGGGTACGCGGGGGCACAGTGAGATGATGAAGAGTGACCTTAGGATCTCCGGCGAGACGGAGATGGAGATGGAGTGGTGCTAGGGGAGAGGGAGACGAGGCGAGGCATGCTATATAGTGGCGGTGACAGTGAGTGCACAGTGCACAAGGTGAGGCTGACTTTGGTAACCCGGACACGCCGCCTGGACTGGTGACACCTCGGGCGCAGGGTATTGTCACTTCACTGTGAGGACCAAATGAATAATAGTATTTTGACCATCAAGTGTACCACAGTTGTACTACTACTACTAGTAGGATTAGTAGGAACATGAGTAGTACTCCCGTGCTATCATGCCTCTGGGTTCACTTCATCCTCCAGGTATCATCCATATTGCGAGCAAAACCAAATTCTCGTGCATGCGGAAGCGCGAAGGACTTTTCTTTTGTGAGGATAACCGCACATTCCTTAACTAGAGAATGATGTGTCTCCCATGCATGCGCCAATATCCATCTGAACCAGCTACGACACATTTTTTATCCGTTTGCACAGGTCCCACCTATCGGGAGGGGTGCAGAAATAAAAAGGAATCATAAAATGTCTCGCCACAGTGATTCGAAAGAGTGACCACAACTAGCCAGTGGGACATGTAGCGCTAGAAGGATGGGCACGTACAGCGACATGCCCCACTCCTCAGTCTACCCGCGTAGCCTTTTCGTTTAGTCTACCTAGCTGTCTAATCAACTGCCTGCAGGCCACTTCTCCCATTTACTTCTCCACCAGGAACCGATTTTCCTCGGCTTCTTGACTACTCCTTGATGTTCATTTGCATCCAAACCACACTGCATTCACATTGTTCTAACCTCTTCACATCCTCCTTGAGTAATTCCGAAGCCCCTATAAATAATCATCATCTTCAGTTAGACTAGCCATCTAATCCTAATTCTCCAAACCATAGCCCTCCGGTCTAGCGGTTCCAAATGTTGAAAGAGATCGAGATGCAAGTTTTTAGCGTCCAACATGTCCTAGTAAAAGGCTCATTGAGCATAGTTTCCATAGTCACCGACCACCCAAGGGTTGTTCGGAAGTGGATCAACAATGTATCCAACTTCCTCCAAAAGGTGGACATGAATGTCATCGGTCTCGATGCAGAGTACACAGAGCGTGCCACTGGGAAGATCCAACGCACCGCCGTCCTTCAGCTATGCCTCGAAGATGATATTTTGGTGTACCACATCAGACACGCGCCCTCCATACCAGGTGAGCTTCATGATTTCTTGTCTCGTGAGGACATATACTTCTGTGGGGCAGCCATTGCAGGGGACAAACAGAAGTTGGAGCCGTACAATCTTGATTTGAAAAGCATCGCTGACCTACAAACCAAAATAAAAATTCCTATATATAAGATTGTGATAAACCAACACCATCCCTATTCGACGTAGCAAATTTTGTGCTCGGAACAAATCTTCAAAAGGGTGACGAGACGCTGGCATTAAGGTCTTCTGGATGGGATAATTATCCTTGATGTATGAGCAGATAAAATATGCTGCCCTCGATGCCCGTGTGATTTTTGACATAGCTGCAAGGTCCAGAGAGCTTGTTGCGAAGCCGTCTCCCACAGAAAATGAGAACAACAACAAGAAGAAGATGCTCCACCAGCAGCAGGGCATTATGGATGGATGAACTATTTCCTCTCTTGTAAAAAAATATTCCCTCTCTATGTATATTGATATAGATGGACTATTTCGATGGTGTGCGTGTATTTGGAACAAGTAGTAGTGTGGGCCCGCTTGACTAAAAGGAACTACTTATCCGCCTAGCTTTCTCTACTACTCATTCCAGTGATCGGTATGCAATGCATGTGTCCCTAGACATGACAGGTTGTCCATGGAAGTTCAACTACAGAGACCATCACATTTCATCCACTGCCACTTGCGATTCCCACGACGCCGCTACAACCCACGGCACCACGTCCCCTGACGTGCGCCTCACCCCTCTCGGTCGCACTTCCCCTCTGCCTTTGTGTGCATGACATGTGGGCCAACTGAAATGCGGTGAGCATCAAGTTTCTACCACAGCCACACATGATTCCCACGACGCCGCTCAAAGCCATGACACCACACGTCCCCTGACATACGGCTCACCCCTCTCGACCCCACTACCCCTCTGCCTTCGGGAGAATTACATGTGGACCAACCACCTATCAGGTCCACATGTTATTGACTCAAAGGCAGGTGTCGTAAGGCACTGAAGCTCAGACCCGAGGGCCCCGAGAGGTAAATGTAACTCCTGTGCCAGGCCTTGTGGTGCTACCGCTACACGAACTCGTGGCAAACTCGAGATTTGTTTCTTTACTATACGTGCACGCAACGATTTAATGGACATTCTAATCTCAACATGTTATGGGGAGCTCTAAATTTGAATTTGGAACTTATAAAACAAAAAAATTCAAAACAAATAAACTAGGAGAGAGGGAGTATACTGTTGGATGTGTCCCTTACGAAACAAGTCCCTTGGTTTGTCACCGTGAAGATGCGGTTAGAAAGGAGCACAGCGTCTTCGTACTCGTACGGCAACAAATCGGTCGCAGACAGCATCGTCCACCTTTGACCGCCATGTGCAAGGTTCGTGCTATCTTCTTCAATCTCACTGTGGTTCCATCATACCAATTCAGGCGGTGGCCCGTTGCATGGCTGAGCCCAATGTTGGACAAAGGTTCTACGGGAACGGTGTCACCATTGTAAATGTTGTGCAAATTGATGTTGGTACCCTCCTGTACATATGCAAGCCAATCTCCACTCGCACCGAGCCTAACCTGTGAAACAGTGGGTAGGGGAAAATTAGGAAATGGACACAAAAGTAGTCTTTAGAATGCATTTACTACGTGATCAAACTCATCTTACCTGCTCATCGGACAAAATCCGAGTGCCCCTCAACGTCGGCATCTCAAGGGGCGTCAACTTGCAACTATGGCCACGCCGTGCTGCAGCGACCCCCAAGGAAACATCCTTGTGCGTTGCACAGAACATCAAGATGCATTTGTATGAGTAGTTTATCTTGTGAGAGAAAAGGATGAACGAGGGAAGTCCTTATTTGCAAATGTGGAGAGGGGTGTAGGTTTCTTTTTGCAAAATTTCCATAGTTTTCTTCCTATCCATCAGATATAAATCAGACGGCCTACAAAAAAATCAGAGTTGGTGATGATGGTGTGCCTGCCATCCTGCAATGTGGGCCGTCCGATTTATATCTAACGGATAGGAAGGAAACTATGACAATTTACTCGCACTCCTCTCCACATTTGCATATAAGGCCTTCCTTCGTTCATCCTTTTCTCCTATAAGATCTTGATGTTCCGTGCAACACACGGGCGTCTTGCTAGTATAAGAGGGGTGTGGGTATTTTTTTCAAAATTGCCATAGTTTCCTTCCTATCCATCATATATAAATCGGATGACGTATACTGCAGGATGGCAGGCACACCGTCATCACCAACTCTGTTTTTATAAGAGTAGAGTAAAGATAGAGATAGAGACTACTACTACCAATGTGCTGGCCCGTGCGTTTCAATGGATCCAAAGTAGTAGAATAATACTTGTTCACTGGCTTGAAATATAAACACTCTAGTTTTGATATACATATATCAGTAAGAGTAAATCATGCTTCACTGAAAATATATTCCTCGGGCTGTTTTGCTGGTTTGAAGATAACAGGTTTTAAAAAATTTGGAGTTGTTTTTTTAACATTTTGTAGCGTGGCACGGCATCCAGTGCACCTAATCGTCTGAAAAGAAAATTGATTTTGGGTCGGTGGCACACCCTGCGGCAAGATGCCTGTGTGGCCTTCTTCTATAATTAGCAAGATGCCCGTGCATTACAGGGAACATCAAGATGCATTTTTTTTACAAAACACCTGTTGTGATTGACCCTTGCAGGAGTAATCCCATGTGTAAAAACTAATGATATCTTGAGAATTTTATCGGAAAAATGGTATATTTGGAACAACTTTTCTCTACTAGTACTCCTTGCAGTGAGCGGTATGCAATGCATGTGTCAGCAGACATGACATCTTGTCCGTGGAAGTTGAACCACGGCGACCATCACGTTTCTTGTTTCTACCACTGCCACACACACATGCGATTCCCATGACGCCGCTCCAACCCACGACATGACGTCCCCCGGCGTGCGCCTCATCCCTCTCGGCCCCACCGATCCTCTGCCTTTGTGTGCATGACATGCGGGCCAGCTGAACTACGGCGACCATCAACTTTCTACCACAGCCACACCTGATTGGACGCGGTTTGCCTGCTCCGACCCGTACTCCCACATAGGGATGGCAATGGGTCAGGTTTGGGGCGGGTGGAGCTGGTCCAAATCCAACCCATGACCCATCTTCCTACCCTCTGCCCATCCATCAAATTCTCCATGGGCAAAACTTGTGCCCATGTCCAAACCCACTGGATACCCACATACCCATGGAGCTCCATGGGCATAGAAAAGTCAGCATGAAGCCTTCCCAAAGAGCAAATTAACTCATCATCATTCACTCACAAATGACAACATAAGCTACATGCATAAGTAGGCAACAACTAATACAATGATTCCTTAAGTGTGACATACCAGAGGTTGATTCTCCAGCATATAGCTCATGGAACAAGTTGCATATTTCCTGCCACTTCCCATTGATTCGCTCTTTCTACTATCACTGGCATATGGCCCCACATGTCATATGGGTATCCATTGGATATCCATGGAGCACAAACTATAACCATGCCCAACCCGGCTGTTCGTGGGTATCCATATCCATGGACCCATGGGCGAAAATGTGCTCCATACCCTTGCCCAACCGGGTCGGGTATCCATGGATATCCAGATCCGTGGATAAAATTGCCATCCCTACTCCCACACCATTGAATTTTCATCCAGCGGCTATAGCACCTTCCGTCCCGGTCATCAATCCTTAGCTGGAGTACTTCTATAGTACAGGTACTACCCGCCGGTGTGGCCATCTACGCCTCATAATGCCTCGACGTCCAGCTGTGGCACCCTCACCACGGCCATGCCACCACCGACCGGGTCATCTCAAACGAGTGAGTCACGAACCACGCCACCACCATGAGAATGTCATGTGGGCCAGCCACATTTAAGGTCCGCATGTCATTGACTCATAGGCTAGTGCACTAAGCCACTGGAGCTCGGTCCCGTGGACCCCGAGAGGGAAATGGTAGCTCCTGCGGCAGGCCTTGTGGTGCTCCCGCGGTACGAGCTCGTGCCAAACTCGGATGAGATTTGGTAACCAACTAGTAACTACACGTGCATTGCACGCATGAGATCTAGTAACCAAATCTCTACTCTATATATCTATATCTATACTCCTATAAAAACAGAGTTGGTGATGATGGTGTGCATGCCATCCTGTAATATAGGCCGTTCGATTTATATCCGATGGATAGGAAGGAAACTATGGCAATTTTGCAAAAAGATGCCCACACCCCTCTCCACATTTGCAAATAAGGCCTTCTCTTGTTCAACCTTTTCTCCCACAACATAAACTCCTCATACAAATGCATCTTGATTTTCCGTGCAACGCATGGGCATATTGCTAGTTATGAATAAATAACACTCTATCAATGAGCCCCATCAGACACTAAATTTCTTGGATTCCGTGCTACAGCTAGATCTTCCCCTCGTTTATGTTTTCCAACCCGGCGGCGGGCGGGGTACGGTTTGCCAATGGTCGGTTTGCTCAACGGCGGTCCCACATGAAAGTGAAAATGCTAGGCAACACGCCTTCCCTAGCTATGTGGCATGCCGGACGGTGCGTGGAGTACTCCCGATTCCTGGGCGTGTGGGGGTGCGACGCGAACCGACATGCCTTTTCCTTTTACTCGCAACGTGCCTGTGCGTTGTGACGGATCCAAAGTAGTAGAATAGTAGTACTTGTTCACAAAGAAAGAAATCACTCTGGTTTTAATATACTCCTAATATATTAATTTTCACTCCAAATATATTTGTCGGGCTGTTTTGATGTGGTGAGGGAGGGATGTGGTTGCTTTCAAGATAATAAGGGGTTTTATGCAAATTGGAGCAGAGAAGTGGGCTATTGTTGCAAAAATGCCACAACTTACCTCACAGTCGTTAGATGCGGATCTAATGGTCAGAAACGACAGATGGCAGACACACCACCATCACATTTTATAGGAGTAGGAGTAGATAAAAATGTATAAATTGTAACATTTGGTTCTGCTCCTTGGCACGATCAATAGATAGAAATAACGATTGGAAACGCTAGGGCGGGGCTATTTCCGCCAGATAAGCAGGGTACGTAGTAGCTAGGTTCGTCGGTTTGGTCACATGCGGTCCGACATGTTCAAGTGTTTCTGGAAGATGCCCGTGCATTGCACGAAGTTGATGGAAAAGGTCAGCACAACTTATAAATTGATGGATGGAATACTAGTTACAGTGATGCATATAATTAAGCAAAGGGATTGCACATGTCGGTATTGACTGGAATGAGAATGCAATAGCACAATAAGAATTAAGGCCACGATGATGCGATCGAAGTGGTGGTTACAGGAGGCAAGAAGAAAGATGCATCCATCAATGTACGACCTCCTCCTCCTCAACTTAGTGCGCCGGGCCACCGACCGGCGGCTAAGCAGTGGCGACTTTTGTGGCAAGGTCAAGGTGCTTCTCAGCAAAGGCATCCAAGGCTTCCAGCCGGTTGAGGAAGGCCAACATCGTAGCGTCCTCAATGGCCTTGTAGATACCTATGTACACGATTTGCTCGTACATGTGGATGTGTAGGTCGACGAATTCTTGTAGGGCGAGGCGCCTTGTGGCGAGCGCGATCTCCAGGTGGACATTCTTCGTGGCATCGGTGGGCAGTCGCAGGGACATCAGTGCTTGAAAGAGGTTCCGCCCATGGAGGCCAATTAGGGTGGCAGGCAATGAGGAGCCCGGGCGTGCGGTCTGGAGGAGTACGGCAATGTCGTCCCCGAGCTTCTTGAGGACGGTGAACTTGTTGGTGGTGGCAATGATCATCTGGTCCAACTGAGAGTCGTAGTTGGCGTCGATGGTGGCCATCCACCAGCCGGTCGCGAACACCGTCTGGAGACGATCCTTGGCGCCATGCCTCAGGCCGGCGTCGTGGACCATCTGGCACAGTCGCTTGCCGCTCGCCGGCATCGCCGCCATGGGTCTGGAGTGAGAACTTTTGCGCTTAGTGTAGGTGCTTAGGCAAATGCTTAGGTGCGTACGATGTGGTAGATGCATTGGAATGGAAGGGCGCCTTTATATGGGTACAAACTGCGTTGCATTCACATCGTGCAGCCTCTTTTCCCGGTCCTCCTCCCATTACTTCCCTCATGCATGCACGATGCTAATTGAAGGAGGATGCATCATTGGCCGTTCAACATTTCGGGAACCGCTACCCCTCCCTCGTCTGCATTAAAGCCGTATCGGGAACTACGCTGCCCGCTGTCAAATCGAATAGTACTGTGCCGCCCGCAGCACGCCCGGCTGAACACGCCTTCTCGCCTCCATGAAACCTGTCCGTTAAACCCGCATGCAAACCGAGAATCTACTCCGGCCACACGTCCGTTCATGAGCGGGCCGGAATTAAACGCAACATCAGCCAAGCTCCTCCCATCCGCCCTCTGTTTAAACTAGGCCAGACGCTAGCCAAGATCCTACCGGCCGCCCTCTATTTAAACGAGGCTAGACAAACAGCAGGCAAGAATCACAACCCTCCGCCGCTCCCCCATCTCCTCCTCCACCATTTTCTCCATTCTTCCGATGGCTTCCCAGGAGCCATTCTCCGGCATACTACCCGGCTGGGTGGCCCGCCGAGCCCTCAGGATATGGGCGAGGCCGCTCGGTGCTTCATCAACCTTGCTTGGCCCGACGGAGCCAGTTGCTGCCCCACTCCGGTGCGTGGTTCAGCAACTCACTGCTCCAGTTCGGCTCGATGAGGAGTGGCGAGTTGCTCCACCCCGGCACGTCGACGAGCATGCCGGTACGGGCGTCGTCACTGTCGCATCGTACCACGCCACCAGTGTCTGCGGTGGGCGCGCCTCCCGTGTTGGCGCGCCTCCCGTGCCTGCGGCAATGCCATGCAGGCAGATACAGAAGCCGGGTGTGTGGAGAGCGACGAGTCGGTGTCCAGCTTCTCCGTGTCCGCTGCCATCATCGAGAAGTAGAACACGGGAGGCCGCCGCCACTTGGGTCCCATGAAGGCCACCACCGAGGCGACGACTGCGCATTCAGGTGGTTTCTTTGCTGCTTCGTCTCTTCCGAGGACCTTCGTCGACCCCGCAAGTGTCTGTCGGACATGAGGAAGACAATGGGATCCGCGGGCGGCCATTTAGATTAGGTATTCCCTCTCCTGCTGGTGGGAAATATTTGTTCTAAGAATGGATAAATTGGATCTGTCTATAATAATAATTCTAGATACATCCATTTCTAGGACAAGTATTTCCGGACGGAGGGAGTATTAATTATACCAAGAGAGCCGGATTGGCACCGCTTAGTTCATGTAAATGTAATGAAATCCATCATGTTTATACGAAGATCCGCCTTTTTATATGAAATCATGCATGCTTATATGAAAACAGTCCGTGTTTGGATGAATTTCATCTGGTTGGTTAGAGTTGTGAAAATGTATGCCGCTGGCATTAGATGTCATCCGCCGTGGAAGGAAGCAGGAGGAAATTTTCCGGCTGCCGTTGGAGATGCTCTTATGCTGGAAATAATAGAGTCACATCCAATCCATTTGAGTTAATTGTGTGTATGATTCTCCCTCTAAAAAGTTAATTGCATGTATAGTGTACAGGTGACTTGCAGGGTGGCTACAACTTTGTACAGAAAGTTAAAAAGAAACAAGTCCATCCTTAATCTTGTATTCTAAGTACTCTGTGGGTTCCACTGTCAGTACAGTAGCGAAAGAAGTATATATTAAATAACTAATATATAATATAAAAATCTAGAGTTAAAGACAGAATTCGAACTCAGGTCATCGCGTCACGAGCATCCGGCGCTAACCAGTCCATCACATTTTTGTTGTAGACCATGCTGGAGATATATCTCCTTGTCTACTCTTACACTCCATCTGTTCCTAAATATTTTTCTTTTTCAGATTTCAAATGGAGTATCACATACGGATGTGTATGTAGACATATTTTAGAGTGTAGATTCACTCATTTTGCACCGTATGTAGTCACTTGTTGAAATCTCTAAAAAGATAAATATTTAGGAACGGAGGGAGTAGAAAACAGAGTCGGTGATGATGGTGTGCGTGCCATCCTGCAATATAGGCCATCGGATTTATATCTAACGGATAGGAAGGAAACTATTGCAATTTTGCAAAAAGATACCCACACCCCTCTCCACGTTTGCAAATAACGCCTTCCCTCGTTGATCCTTTTCTCTACTCTTACTAGCAATGTGCCCGTGTGTTGCAACGGATCCAAAATGGAATAATACATGTTCACAAACTTGAAAGAAAAACACTCTAGTTTGGTGTATATATCACTAAAAATATACTTGTATTAGGTTTCACTCAAAATATATTCCTTGTGGTTGTTTTGATGAGGTGGGGGAGGGATGTGGTTGGTTTCAAGATACTAAGGGGTTTCTGCAAATTGGAGCAGAGAAGTGGGGTCTTGTTGCAGAAATGCCATGACTTACATCATAGTCGTTAGATGCAGATCTGATGGTCAGAAATGACAGATGGCAGCCACACCATCATCACCAACTAAGTCTTTTATAGGAGTTAGAGATAAAAAACAGAGTTGGAGATGATGGTGTGCCTGCCATCTTGCAATATAGGCCGTCCGATTTATATATGACGGATAGGAAGGAAACTATGGCAATTTTGCAAAAAGATACCCACACCCCTCTCCACATTTGCAAATAAGGCCTTCTATCGTTCATCCTTTTCTCTCACAAGATAAACTACTCATATAAATGCATCTTGATGTTCCATGCAATGCATGGGCATCTTGCTAGTCTCTCACAAGATAAACTACTCATACAAATGCATCTTGATGTTCCGTGCAACGCACGAGCATCTAGCTAGTTTCTTTTAAAATAGTTACTGCGATAATTGGGTTGAAGTGATATATTATATGTCTGCCCCGAATGATTTTAGATTCACTAGTAGTAAAAAAGAAAAGGTTGTCTTGTTAATTAACAAAAAACAGGGTGTTGGGGATATGACTACCAGATGTGAACCGCCCAGGAGGGGCCGGGTCAACCACAATGGCGGTTCACCTGTATCAAGCCCAAGAGTATACAAGATGGCGGTTCATAGTTAGGCTTATAAGGGGCCCAAGCCCAGAGGCGGCTTAAGGCCCATAAGTATAAACCACCATGTATGAATAGATTTGTAATATAAGGCATGTAAGATACGTCACCGAGAAGGACACATAGTATGAGCCGGCTGGGACTCTGTATGCCGCAGGGCGTCAACCCGTGTATATAAGGGGATGACCCGGCAGCGGCTTAGGGCAAGAAACAAGAGATCGAGAGCCAGGTTAAGCGTATTTGCTCCCTGCTCATCGAAACCCTAGCAATACCACCTCCAACTGGATTAGGCTTTTACCTTCACTGCAAGGGGCTGAACCAGTATAAACTCCTCATGTACTTTGCCCTGATTAACCCCTTTAAGCTAACCTCATTGCGATGGCTCCACGACTAAGTCCTCACACTAGGACATTTGCCATGACAATTCCACGACAGTTGGCGCACACCATGGGGATTTCGCACGATGGTTTAAAGTTCTTAGAGGGCAACTTTGAAGGGATCAAAGGATACGCCGTGGGCCAGATGACCAAGAGTCATCGCGACAAGCTTTACATCGACGATGCAGGCTGGGGCCCCGAGGCCGGCTCAATTGAGTACGGGTACCGGGTCCCCTTCGGTGGAATTCACGTCTTCATCGGCAAGATCGGCGAACTGGGCCCTGAGTTGGACATCTGCACCGACATCATCGAGACGGCTCAGCGTGCGAGACCCGCCCGGGTTCGGCCCGCCATGAATCGTGCCTTCGTGGGATTTATCCATGGAGCAGAAGCTAAGGATGGATCGGCATCTGGTGGTGAGACGATCGTTTAGTCTGATGGTGAGTCATCCACCGGTGAGACCGAGTCATTGTGTCAACTGCAAGACGGCCGGCTTGGGGGTTGTTTTGATGGCGACAGTATTCCGGACCCCTGCGAGCCGCCGAACCGGGTTGCAATCTTCATGGCCGGTACACAGCCCGTGCAACACTCGTTGACTACAGCAGAGCTGATTTCCGGTCAGCAGCTGTAACACCCACAATGCGGCTATATCTCCCACGTGTCGGGGCATGACTTGGAGGCATAGCCGCATGGTAGGTTTGTCGCAAGAGGGGTAATCTTCACACAATCCCATGTACTGAATAAGAAAGGGATAAAGAGTTGGCTTACAATCGCCACTTCACACAAATACAAGTTACACATACATCATCCAGAATACAAACAAGGTCCGACTACGGAACCAAAATAAAGGAAGACAACCCCAAATGCTAGATCCCCAATCATCCCAACTGGGCTCCACTACTGATCAACACGAAACGAAACACAACAACAATCAAGGACTTCATCGAGCTCCCACTTGAGCTGGGTTGCGTCACCTGCACTGGTATCATCGGCACCTGCAATTGTTTGGAAGTATCTCTGTGTCACGAGGACTCAGCAATCTCACACCAACGAGATCAAGACTATTTAAGCTTATGGGTAGGGAAAGGTAGTGAGGTGGAGCTGCAGCAAGCACTAAGCATATATGGTGGCTAACATATGCAAATAAGAGCGAGAAGAGAAGTAGCGCACGGTCGTGAAGCTAGAAATGATCAAGAAGTGATCCTGAAACTACTTACGTTCAAGCATAACACAAGAACCGTGTTCTCTTCCCGGACTCCGTCGAAAAGAGACCATCACGGCTACACACACGGTTGGTGCATTTTAGTTAAGTCAAGTGTCAAGTTATGTACAACCGGACATTAACAAATTCCCATCTTCACATAACCGCGGGCACGGCTTTCGAAAGTTGAAAACCTGCAGGGGTGTCCCAACTTAGCCCAGCACAAGCTCTCACGGTCAACGAAGGATATTCCTTCTCCCAGGAAGACCCGATCAGTCTCGGAATCCTGGTTACAAGACATATCGACAATGGTAAAACAAGACCAGCAAAGTCACCCGATGTGCCGACAATCCCGATAGGAGTCGCATGTATCTCATTCTCAGGGCAACACCGGATGAGACTAGCTACAAGTAAAACCAAGCCTCAAGTTTCCCCGAGGTGGCCCGCAGGCAGCTCGATGCGGACCAACACTTAGAGAAGCACTGGCCCGGGGGGTTAAAATAAAGATGACCCTTGGGTTGGCCGACCCAAGGGAAGGGTAATAGGTTGTTAGGAAAATGTAAAACCAAGGTTGGGCCTTGCTGGAGGAGTTTTATTCAAAGCGAACTTTCAAGGGGTTCCCATAACACCCAACCGTGTTAGGAACGCCAAATCAAGGAACATAACACCGGTATGACAGAAACAAGGGTGGCAAGAGTGGAACAAAACACCAGGCATAAGGCCGAGCCTTCCACCCTTTACCAAGTATATAGATGCATTAATTAAAATAATAGATATTGTGATATCCCAACATATAACCATGTTCCAACATGGAACAAACTTCATCTTCACCTGCAACTAACAACGCTATAAGAGGGGCTGAGCAGAAGCGGTAACATAGCCAAACAACGGTTTGCTAGGAAAGGTGGGATAGAGGCTTGACATGGCAATATGGGAGGCATGATATAGCAAGTGTTAGGTAACGTGGCATAGCAAAAAGAGCGAGCTACTAGCAAGCAAAGATAGAAGTGATTTCAAGGGTATGGTCATCTTGCCCGAGATCCCGTAAGGAAGAAGAACGTGTCCATGACGAAGACAAGCGGACGTAGTCGAACGAATCCTCACAACTCCGGAACGAAACCGAAGCTAACGCGAGAAGTAACCCGGAAAGAAGCAAGCAACATAGTAAACAACCATCACATAAGCATGGCATGATGCACAACCAAGTATGATGCATGTCCGGTTTAATGAGGCATGGCATGGCAAAGTGCACAAACAAAACTACAAGTTAAGTGGAGCTCAATATGCAACGAGATGCATATTGACAAAACACCACATCCTTTTATTTAGTTCGCTCTTGGTTATGTACTCAACAATATTAAATGTTGATTAATATGGCAAGAGGTGAAGCATAATTAAACTAACTATCTAGTCAATTTTAAATGAGGCCGGAAATAAACAAACAACAATTTCGGAAAATCCTCATATGGAAATTATGGATTTGGTACTATTCTGTCCAAAAGCATATTTCAGAGTTGTTAAACATGCAAGATGAATGCACCATGTTAAACTAGGCATTTTTCTACCCCATTTACATATAAAGTTTATTAAATTTGGAGCTACGGTTATTTAGTTATGAATTAAAGCATTTTAACATGGCATATGAGCAAAATGAACAAACATAAAGTTTAAACATTTTCAACATAGATGAAAGTTGCATATTAGGAAACTAGATGAAATTCTAGTCATATTTCATATATAATTTATTTTAATTCGATGCACGGTTTGAGAGTTATAATATGCACGAACAGCAGGAGGTTTTCTGCAAAACTGCGGTCTCTGGAAAATGATTAAATTCATCCAGAGAAAAAACGTTATACGGGCCGAATCTGAATGCACTGCTGACCCAACAGAGAGGGGGGGCTGTGGGGGCTCACCCATGGGCCAAGGCCCAGGTCGGGGAAGAGGCTTGGCAGGCCGATTGCTGGGCCTTGAGGAGGGGCGCGGTCCACGTGCAGTCAACGGGCAGAGGAGGTTTGCAAGCGACGCGCTCGTCCTCCTCTCGTACAGGAAGAAGCGGCGGCGGTCTCAGGCCTTCCACTACGTAGCCGGTGCCCGGCATGTTAAAATATAGTAGACTGGGCACCGATGCCCTGGTAAATTTCTTTGGCACCGGCCTCACAACATGCGGGTGTAGCCCGTAAAATGATGGGACCCACATGTACATAGAAAAATCAAAGCAAGCCAACCTCTGGTCAATCCTTCATGCTAGTTCCTCTCGTCCACCTTCAGAAAAATGGGGCATCGGAGCAGCAAGTACAGATGGTAGTATATTCTATTGCAATGCTAGAATGGGGCATCGGAGCAAGAACTTGCTCTGGTTCCCAGAAAACTTTTTATGGCACCGCATGAGCTATGGAGGGCACCGGTGCCAAATAATGTAAAAGTGGATTTGGCACCTCTTTTGGCCTACATAGTGGAAGGCCTCAGGGAGAAAAAACAGGCAGGCCGGCGGGTGCAAGGACGCGACGCAGGGACTTGTTGGCGAGGCAGGAAACAATGCAGCGGTGCTCGTAGCAGACGCGAGGCAGGGGCGGTCGATGTAGGGGCATCCCTTTGACACCGACGGCTGGATGCAGAGCATGCAGGGTCCGACAGTCATGCGGGCGACGAGGAGGTCCAGCGGGAGCCGCGAGGACTGACGCGGGCAAGCGGGACGAAGCGGAGGGACTCCGGCGAGTGGCAGGATGGCGCGTTTCCGGCGAAGGAGAAGCAGAGGAGGCATGGAAGGAGTGCGGCGCGACGCGAAGCACCAAGGGGCGGCCATGGCGGGTCCCTGTAGAGAGAGACGAGAGGGAGTTGAGGGAACAAGGGGAAAGGAAGGAACAGAAGTAAAAGGGGGCGTGACGGGGCTTGTCTGGGAGGCGGAGGGCGTCGGCAGGAGGAGCTTTGCTCTAGCGTGGCACGCGAAGATGACGATGAGTCAAAGAACGCGCGGGTGTGGGGAAACTCGTGGTGGTCTCGATCCAGGCAGGAGCGGGGTCTGGTGCCCGAGCGGCTGCTGTGCTCGTGCAGCCCGCGTAGCAAGAAGGGGAGGCTGCGGGCGATGGCGAGAAGGATCTTCGTGGGGATTGGGATGGCTGGGATGGATTGGTCCAATGGGGAAAGCAAGGTGGAGAGGTGGTTGGCTCGCGGTGGATCCCGAATAATATGGATTTGGTGGAGTGGCGGCGGCGACAGGGGACAAACCTCCTAGAAATTAGGGTTGGCTTGATTTGGTAGGGGTTGGTCTATATATATGAAAATGGATTGAGTTTGGACCCTCCGATCGAAATCGGGCGGTCGAGAAAAATAGGCTAGGGAGTCCAAATAATAAAACGGAGATGTTTTATAGACGTTTGGGGATCATCCGGACCCAACGGTGACGACTGCCCGGGTCGGGTTCGGGGAAGTTTCGGACGCGCACGTGAGGGGTCGGTTGGAACTTGTGGGCTATACAGAAGGCCTCGGGCTGAGAGGAGAGAAAAGAGAGAGATAGACCCGACGACTGTTTCCAGAGACCGAAAACGTCCGACGATTTGACCGACTATAATGTCGCTATAGTTATCCGTTGGGGTGTCATATGGACTCCGAATGCGATGAAACTTGGCAGGCGGCCTACTGACAACATAACAACACCGCATGCCAACTTTCAACCCATTCCTAGAACATTTTCCGGCCACTTACAAAATAATATTTCGGACGTGCCGCGGGCGCGTGCAAGTGTTTCTGGGCTCAGAACAGACAACGGAAGGAACTGGGGGAACCCGGACGAATGTAAGTTTTGAAAACATGATGATGCAATGCACATGATGACATGGCAAGATGCGACACGCAAGAAAATGACAAGGCAACAATAGCGAATAACTGGAAGACACCTGGCACAATGGTCTCGGGGCATTACAACACTCCACCACTATGAGAGGATCTCGTCCCGAGATCTAGGATGGCACCAGAAGGAAACGGAAGAGGAAAAAGGGAAGAGGTAAAACTAAGTTGCTTCTTCGATAAACGAGTGAAACCACGAATTTGAGAGGTTGAACAAATTTAAAGGAAGAATGCAACGAAGATGAACAAAATTGAAAACACTCCGTTAGAAAAGAGGTACAAGGAGCATTACTAGAACCTTGTAGGTTGAAAGACATAAGAAAAAGGTTGCAATGGACAAGAAGTACATGCAAGCACTCCGGTTGAATGGATAAGAAAAGGAAAGAACAAGATCTTGGCAAGAATGAGGTGATGAGTGGATAGAGGATCATCACAATGCCTCCGTTAGAAATGAAAGAATGGAATGAAAAGAACGGAGAAGAGAATCCTCTCCCACAAATAACTTGGAAAAGCATCCTTACGAAGAAGGGTTGAACAGAATTGTTGGAAAATCAACAACAAAAGAATAAGCTTGTAGTGGGCTTATGCAAAACGTCTCCAAATTATGAGGTGACAAACGGACAGTAAAGGAAGCCATTGATTTGAGTGAGAGCACCAAGGCGATGAAAAAATTCTTTCACCAAGGGGATAGGAGAAAACTTGGATCATTGATAAGCACCATAATAGCAACATTCCTTAGGGAAGGCTTTAGGTGAAACATGACACAAGATAACTCAAACGAAGAGATTGGTGGATTTAAAATATCTCATTCTTAACAATTTTGAATCATGACATACGAAGGGAAATTGTCAAAAGTGGCATAACACCACCTCAAAAGATAAGATATAGAGAAATGCACTTCGGAATGCAAGATGAAGAATGCTTGAACTCCTCAAAATAAGACATGCGTTGAACACCATGTTTATTTGGGAGTATAGCTTGGCGGATCTTAACTTCGAGAGAAAATCGTGAGGACAATTGAAGAATGAAAGGAATCCTTGATGAACCACCATGTAGAGCCTCCATGGAGAACTCCGGTAATAAAAGAATGATCAAATGAAAAGGGAAAGTTGAAAAGAACTCCGGGAGAAGCCTTGCAATGATTAGGTGAAGGTTCGCGATGATATAATCAAGAAAAACTTGGAACTCCGGAAAGAAAAGATGAAGCAATTGAAACCGAGAATTTATTCATCATGAACACCAGAAGAATGAATCCATCATTTGGATGAAACAAGAATACGAATTTTGTTATGCGTATCCTTCACCACTTTAAATTGATGGCAAGCAACGGATTTGGCATACTACTTATTCTCATGGAAAGGATTAAGATAGATATAGCACAAACTTGAGAAAAGACTTCAACGAACCACTATTAGGATTTGAAAGAACGAATGAATTGATATGATAACCAAGGAAGAGAACTCTTGAACGAACCATCGTAAGAATTGAAAATGAACGAAGAAAAGATAAAAAACACCGGGAAGAATTATAAAAAGAATGAAGATACTTGAGAGAATTTAGATGCATGAGAACGAATAGATCATGAGCTGATTAGAGAATACTTCAATGATTCGCCGGTAAAATCTGGAGAACGATAGCTGAAAGCTGGAATGAATGATTGTGAGATGATGGGCTCCGGAGAATCAAACTGAAAAGACTCATGGATGCCTCCTCCTCATGACTTTGTTTGAAGCGTTCTGATCTAGCATGAGTGATACGTCCCCGTCGTATCTATAATTTTTTATTGTTCCATGCCAATATTATTGAACTTTCATATACTTTTGGCAACTTTTTATACTATTTTTGGGACTAACATATTGATCCAGTGCCCAGTGCTAGTTCCTGTTTGTTGCATGTTTTTGGTTTCGCAGAATATCCATATCAAACGGAGTCCAAACGGGATAAAAACGGACGGAACTTATTTTTGGAAAATATGGAAAATTTGGAAGGAAAATCAACGCGAACTAGTGCCCGAGGTGGTCACGAGGCAGGGGGCGCCCCCTACCCTCGTGCGCCCACCGTAAGGCAGTTGACGCTCTTCTTTTGCCGCAAGAAAGCTAATATTCGGAAAAAAAATCATGGTGAAGCTTTCAGGCCAATCGGAGTTACGGATCTCCATATATATACGAAACAGTGAAACAGAGCCAGAGGAGAACGGAGAACCAGAGAAAAACAGAGAGATAGATCCAATCTCGGAGGGGCTCTCGCCCCTCCCATGCCATGGAGGCCAAGGACTAGAGGGGAAACCCTTCTCCCATTTAGAGATGAGTTCAAGGAAGAAGAAGACGAAGGGGCCCCCTCTCCCCTTCTCTTCCGATGGCACCGGAACGCTGTCGTGGCCATCATCATCATCACCGCGATCTACACCAACACCTCCGCCATCTTCACCAACATCTCCATCACCTTCCCCCCTCTATCTACAGCGGTCCACTCTCCCGCAACCCGCTGTACCCTCTACTTGAACATGGTGCTTTATGCTTCATATTATTATCCAATGATGTGTTGCCATCCTATGATGTCTGAGTAGATTTTCGTTGTCCTATCGGTGGTTGATGAATTGCTATGATTGATTTAATTTGCTTGTGTTTATGTTGCTGTCCTTTGGTGCCCATCATATGATTGCGCACGTGGATCACACCCTAGGGATAGTTGTATGTTGATAGGACTATGTGTTGGAGGGCAAGAGTGACAGAAGCTTCAACCTAGCATAGAAATTGATGCATACGGGATTGAAGGGGGACCAATATATCTTAATGCTATGGTTGGGTTTTACCTTAATGAACATTAGTAGTTGCGGATGCTTGCTAATAGTTCCAATCATAAGTGCATAGAATTCCAAGTCAGGGATGACATGCTAGCAGTGGCCTCTCCCACATAATACTTGCTATCGGTCTAGTAAAGTAGTCAATTGCTTAAGGGACAATTTCACAACTCCTACCACCACTTTTCCACACTCGCTATATTTACTTTATTGTTTCTTTATCTAAACAGCCCCTACTTTTTGTTTATGTACTCTTTATTATCTTGCAAACCTATCCAACAACACCTACAAAGTACTACTAGTTTCATACTTGTTCTAGGTAAAGCGAACGTCAAGCGTGCGTAGAGTTGTATCAGTGGTCGATAGAACTTGAGGGAATATTTGTGCTACCTTTAGCTCCTCGTTGGGTTCGACACTCTTACTTATCGAAAACTGTTGCGATCCCCTATACTTGTGGGTTATCAAGACCTTTTTCTGGCACCGTTGCCGGGGAGCAATAGCGTGGGGTGAATATTCTCGCGTGTGCTTGTTTGCTTTATCACTAAGTAATTTTTAGTTGTTGTTCTTAGTTGTTCTTTATCTTTAGTTATGGATATGGAACATGAAATACCAAAAAAATTAGGTGTACTTGCTACTCATGGAGATGGGGAACCTCCTAAAACCCTCGATGCTGGTTATGTGAAAGATATTATGTACTACTTTAATAATCCTGAGAAAACCCCATTCAATTATGTAATGGGAGTAATGTTGGATCAACGTGAATACTTTAGGGATTACCGCTTGACACAGAATATGATTATGGGATCAAATTTATATATTGAAGTGGTATGTTAGACAACTATGCTCAGAATATGATTATACTTGTTGCTCTAGGATGAATTCTCCACACCTCCCCTTTTCATGCAAATTTAATGATAATGAAACCTTGGCTTCTTATGCTAGAGGTATATATGATTACTATGGTGTGGAACAAATAGAAGAATTTGTTGCTTTTGTGGGTGCTTATGAAATTAAATCTATGTTTAAAGAGTTTGATGATATTGATGATGCTTGTTATAGATCTGAAAATTTAGCTATCCTCAAATATTGCTATGAGAATTATGAATATAGTTGTTAAATTAATGCACTTATTGAGAAAGTCTCCGCTGTCCAAGAAGAGACTAATATTTTGCAGGAATCTATGGAAGAAGAAGTTGATGACACTGTGAGCTCATTGGATGAAAAAGATGAGGAGGAGAGCGAAGAACAAAAGGAGGAAGAGCAGATTGATCACCCGTGCCCACCTTCTAATGAGAGTAACTCTTCAACTCATACATTGTTTAATTCCCCTTCGTGCTTACCGAAGGATGATTGCAATGATGACTGTTATGATCCCGTTGATTCTTTTGAATTATCCCTTTTTGATGATGCTTGCTATGCTTGTGGCCAAGATGCCAATATGAATTAGGCTTATGGAGATGAACTTGCTATAGTTCCTTATGCTAAACATGAAATTGTTGCTATTGCACCCACGCATGATAGTCCTATTATCTTTTTGAATTCTCCCAACTACACTATATCGGAGAAGTTTGCCCTTATTAAGGATTACATTGATGGGTTGCGTTTTACTACTACAATGATGATGTTGAGGAATATAATATGCATGTGCTTGCTGCTCCTACTTGTAATTATTATGAGAGAGGAACTATATCTCCACCTCTCTATGTTTCCAACACGAAAAAATTGCAAGAAACTGTTTATACTATGCATTGGCCTTTACTATGTGTGCATGAATTGTTCTTTTATGACATGCCGATGCATAGGAAAATAGTTAGACTTTGTCATTGCTTGATATATGTTACTTTGTGCTCACTACTAAATTACAAATCATTGTTGATTCAAATTGGCTTTGATATACCTTGGGATCCGGGTGGACTCACTACTTGAGCACTATATGCCTAGCTTAAGGGCTTTAAAGAAAGCGCTTCCTGGGAGACAACCCGGACGTTTTAGAGAGTCATTTATTTCTGTTGAGTGCTTTCATATAGTTTTAAAACAACAAAAATAAAGAGGGGAACCCAAAGCTTTTTCAAAAAGAAAAGCGAAAGTGAGAAAGACAAGCATTGTTGAAGTGGGAGAGCTCCTTGAACTTTGTTCATGCTCACGGCAACTTTGTGAATCTTGATTACAGAAACTTTTCAACAAAAATAAGTATCCCCTTGTACAATTCCATTGTTTTATAAAAATAATGTTCCAAGGTTTGCCTTTAGGATGTTTACATTTGCTTGATGGTTTGTACGGTGCAGGACAGAAACTTTGGCTGTAGTGCGCGATTTTACATTTTTAGCTGGAACGTCAAATGGTTCTGATTATTTTTGCAATGTATTCCTGTACAAATTTTTTATTTGTCCTAATTTTGGCAGAATTTTTCAAGTATCGGAAGTATGGTGAATGTTCAGATTGCTACAGACTGTTCTGTTTTAGACAGGTTCTGTTTTTGATGCATAGTTTGCTTGTTTTGATGAAACTATCAATTTATATCAGTGGATTAAGCCATGAAAAAGTTATATTAAAGTATACACAATGCAAAAACAAAATATGAATTGGTTTGCAACAGTACTTAGAGTAGTGATTTGCTTTATTATACTAACGGATCTTACCGAGTTTTCTGTTGAAGTTTTGTGTGCATGAAGTGTTCGATGATTGAGAAGGTCTCGATGTGAGAAGAAGGAAGAGAGGCAAGAGCTCAAGCTTGGGGATGCCCTAGGCACCCCAAGTAAATATTCATGGAGACTCAAGCGTCTAAGCTTGGGGATGCTGGGGAGGCATCCCCTCTTTCTTCAACAAATATCGGTATGTTTTCGGATTCGTTTCGTTCATGCGATATGTGCAAGTCTTGGAGCGTCTTTTGCATTTAGGTTTTTATTTTTTATGCACCATGCTGGTATGAGATAGTCCTTGGTTGATTTATAGAATGCTCTTAGCACTTCACTTATATCTTTTGAGTATGGCTTTATAGAATGCTTCATGTGCTTCACTTATATCATTTGAAGTTTGGATTGCCTGTTTCTCTTTACATAGAAAATCGCCATTTGTAGAATGCTCTTTTGCTTCACTTATATTTGTTAGAGCACGGGCATATCTTTTTTAGAAAGAATTAAACTCTCTTGCTTCACTTATATCTATTTAGAGAGATGACAGGAATTGGTCATTCACATGGTTAGTCATAAAATCCTACATAAAACTTGTAGATCACTGAATATGATATGTTTGATTCCTTGCAATAGTTTTGCGATATAAAGATGGTGATATTAGAGTCATGATAGTGGGTAGTTGTGGATTGTAGAAATACTTGTGTTGAGGTTTGTGATTCCCGTAGCATGCACGTATGGTGAACCGTTATGTGATGAAGTCGGAGCATGATTTATTTATTGATTTTCTTCCTAATGAGTGGCGGTCGGGAACGAGCGATGGTCTTTTCCTACCAATCTATCCCCCTAGGAGCATGCGCGTAGTACTTTGTTTCGATGACTAATAGATTTTTGCAATAAGTATGTGAGTTCTTTATGACTAATGTTGAGTCCATGGATTATACGCACTCTCACCCTTCCACCATTGCTAGCCTCTCTAGTACCGCGCAACTTTCGCCGGTACCATAAACCCACTATATACCTTCCTCAAAACAGCCACCATACCTACCTATTATGGCATTTCCATAGCCATTCCGAGATATATTTCCATGCAACTTCCATCATCATCATATACATGACTTGAGCATTCATTGTCATATTGCTAGCATGATGTTTTCATGGCTTGTCCGTTTTTTGATATCATTGCTACGCTAGATCATTGCACATCCCGGTACACCGCCGGAGGCATTCATATAGAGTCATATCTTTGTTCTAGTATCGACTTGTAATATTGAGTTGTAAGTAAATAAAAGTGTGATGATCGTCATTATTAGAGCACTGCCCCAGTGAGGAAAGGATGATGGAGACTATGATTCCCCCATAAGTCAGGATGAGACTCCGGACTTTACAAAAAAATAAAAGAGGCCAAAGAAGCCCAAATAAAAAAAAGAGGCCAAAGAAGCCCACCAAAAAAATAAAAAAATGAGAGAAAAAGAGAGAAGGGGCAGTGCTACTATCCTTTTTCCACACTTGTGCTTCAAAGTAGCACCATGTTCTTCATATAGAGAGTCTCTTGAGTTATCACTTTCATATACTAGTGGGAATTTTCATTATAGAACTTGACTTGTATATTCCGATGATGGGCTTCCTCAAATGCCCGAGGTCTTCATGAGCAAGCAAGTTGGATGCACACCCACTTAGTTTCGGTTGGAGCTTTCATATACTTATAGCTCTAGTGCATCCGTTGCATGGCAATCCCTACTCACTCACATTGATATCTATTGATGGGCATCTCCATAGCCCATTGATACGCCTAGTTGATGTGAGACCATCTTCTCCTTTTTGTCTTCTCGGCCATCATATTCTATTCCACCTATAGTGCTATGTCCATGGCTCATGCTCATGTATTGCGTGAAAGTTGAAAAGGTTTGAGAATGTCAAAAGTATGAAACAATTGCTTGGCTTGTCATCGGGGTTGTGCATGATGTGAGTATTTTGTGTGCTGAAGATGGAGCATAGCCAGATTATATGATTTTGTAGGGATAACTTTCTTTGGCCTTGTTATTTTGAAAAGACATGATTGCTTTATTAGTGGGCTTGAAGTATTATTGTTTTTATGTCAAATGATAGACTATTGCTTTGAATCACTCATGTCTTAATATTCATGTCATGATTAGACATATGATCAAGATTATGCTAGGTAGCATTCCACATCAATTTTTTTTATCATTTACCTACTCGAGGACAAGAAGGAATTAAGCTTGGGGATGCTGATACGTCTCCGTCGTATCTATAATTTTTTATTGTTCCATGCCAATATTATTGAACTTTCATATACTTTTGGCAACTTTTATACTATTTTGGGGCTAACATATTGATCCAGTGCCCAGTGCCAGTTCCTGTCTGTTGCATGTTTTTGGTTTCACAGAATATCCATATCAAACGGAGTCCAAATGGGATAAAAATGGACGGAGCTTATTTTTGGAAAATATGGAAAATTTGGAAGGAAAATCAATGCGAACCAGTGCCCGAGGTGGTCACGAGGCAGGGGCGCCCCCCTAGGGCGTGCCCCCACCCTCGTGAGCCCACCGTAAGGCAGTTGACGCTCTTCTTTTGCTGCAAGAAAGCTAATATTCGGAAAAAATCACGGCGAAGGTTTCAGGCCAATCGGAGTTACGAATCTCATATATATACGAAACGGTGAAACAGAGCCAGAGGAGAACGGAGAACCAGAGAAAAACAGAGAGATAGATCCAATCTCGGAGGGTCTCTCGCCCCTCCCATGCCATGGAGGCCAAGGACTAGAGGGGAAACCCTTCTCCCATCTAGGGAGGAGGTCAAGGAATAAGAAGACGAAGGGGCCCCCTCTCCCCTTCTCTTCCGATGGCGCCAGAACGCTGCCGTGGCCATCATCATCATCACCGTGATCTACACCAACACCTCCGCCATCTTCACCAACATCTCCATCACCTTCCCCCCTCTATCTACAGCGGTCTACTCTCCCGCAACCCACTGTACCCTCTACTTGAACATGGTGCCTTATGCCTCATATTATTATCCAATGATGTGTTGCCATCCTATGATGTCTGAGTAGATTTTCGTTGTCCTATCGGTGGTGGATGAATTGCTATGATTGATTTAATTTGCTTATGGTTATGTTGCTGTCCTTTGGTGCCCATCATATGATTGCGCGCGTGGATCACACCCTAGGGTTAGTTGTATGTTGATAGGACTATGTATTGGAGGGCAAGAGTGACAGAAGCTTCAACCTAGCATAGAAATTGATGCATACGGGATTGAAGGGGGACCAATATATCTTAATGCTATGGTTGGGTTTTACCTTAATGAACATTAGTAGTTGCGGATGCTTGCTAATAGTTCCAATCATAAGTGCATAGAATTCCAAGTCAGGGATGACATGCTAGCAGTGGCCTCTCCCACATAATACTTGCTATCGGTCTAGTAAAGTAGTCAATTGCTTAAGGGACAATTTCGCAACTCCTACCACCACTTTTCCACACTCGCTATATTTACTTTATTGTTTCTTTATCTAAACAGCCCCTACTTTTTGTTTACGTACTCTTTATTATCTTGCAAACCTATCCAACAACACCTACAAAGTACTACTAGTTTCATACTTGTTCTAGGTAAAGCGAACGTCAAGCGTGCGTAGAGTTGTATCGGTGGTCGATAGAACTTGAGGGAATATTTGTTCTACCTTTAGCTCCTTGTTGGGTTCGACACTCTTACTTATCAAAAACTGTTGCGATCCCCTATACTTGTGGGTTATCAATGAGCCGAAAAGACTCCGACTAAATACGTTGTGCCTTAGCATCCAAAGCAGCCCGCTCCTCGGCCTTCCTAGCGTTTTCTGCGTTTAGCTCCTCCTTGGCCTGTGCTATCTCATCATGCAATTTTGTGATCGCCGCAATATGATGATCCTGATCTGCCGGGTTGCCCACTACTGTTAATAGTGCTGTCAGCTTATCCAGCAAGTTAGTTAAGACCTGAACCGGCGGGCGCACAGGGCCTCCTGCCCCGACAGCCGTTGCCGCTGCTGTAACGCCCCGAGACCGTTGCGCCAGGTGTCTTCTAGTTATTCGCTGTTGTTGCCTTGTCATTTGCTTGTGTGTCGCATCTTGCCATGTCATCATGTGCATTGCATCATCATGTTTTCAAAATTTGCATTCGTCCGGGTTCCCTAGTTCCTTCCGTTATCCGTTCTGAGCCCAAACATACTTGCACGCGCCCGCGACACATCCGAAATATTATTTTGTAAGTGGCTGGAAAATGTTCTCGGAATCCATGAGTCTTTTACGAGGCAAGAAATATCCTTAACATGCTAGGAGCAGGAACCAGTAACCCGGCAGTGGTAAACCGGGTCGAAGCACCTGGGACGGGTACGCCGGTTCAGCCGTGCATGACGGAACCGCCTCGTCAGAATGATAACCCGCCGCAGCACGCGCCGACGCCACTGGGTCATTACTCTAACCCTTTGGATAACATGATCTTTGTCGCGTCACAATTGGTGGATCTCCCGGTTGAAGGCGAGTCACCGACGACGGTTGAAACACGAAGGGCTAGAGAGCTCCTTCAGATAGCACTAGTACATCAGCAGGCTTATTCTTACAGTCGTGACAGGATTCATTCCACCCCTCGCCCGAGCCGGAGTTACAGGGGGCATATCGATGAGCCGGCTGTGTCAAGCAGTGGGCGGAACCATAACCCGCCTCATGGACTGCTACCTCTTTTAGCACTGCGTTGGTTTTCCCCGAAGAGGAAGGGATGATGTAGTAAAGTAGCGTAAGTATTTCCCTCAGTTTATGAGAACCAAGCTATCAATCCAGTTATGCGCGAGTCCCTCGTACCTCCACAAAACAAATAAATCCTCGCAACCAACGCAAATAGGGGTTGTCAATCCCTATAGGGCCACTTACGAGAGTGAGATCTGATAGATATGATAAGATAATATTTTTGGTATTTTATGATAAAGATGCAAAGTAAAATAAAGGCAAAGTAAATAACAAAGAAAATAACTAAGTTGTAGGAGATTGATATGATAAAGATAGACCCGGGGGCCATAGGTTTCACTAGTGGCTTCTCTCGAGAGCATAAGTATTCTATGGTGGGTGAACAAATTACTATTGAGCAATTGACAGAATTGAGCATAGTTATGAGAATATCTAGGTATGATCATGTATATAGGCATCACGTCCGAGACAAGTAGACTGACTCCTGCCTGCATCTACTACTATTACTCCACTCATCGACCGCTATCCAACATGCATCTAGAGTATTAAGTTAATGAAAATAGATTAACGCCTTAAGCAAGATGACATGATGTAGAGGGATAAACTCATGCAATATGATGAAAACCCCATCTTGTTATCCTCGATGGCAACAATACAATACGTGCCTTGCTGCCCTTACTGTCACCGGGAAAGGACACCGCAAGATTGAACCCAAAGCTAAGCACTTCTCCCATTGCAAGAAAGATCAATCTAGTAGGCCAAACCAAACTGATAACTCGAAGAGATTTGCAAAGATAACCAATCATACATAAAAGAATTCAGAGAAGATTCAAATACTACTCATAGATAAACTTGATCATAAACCCACAATTCCTCGATCTCAACAAACACACCGCAAAAAGAAGATTACATCGAATAGATCTCCACAAGAGAGGGGGAGAACATTGTATTGAGATCCAAAAAGAGAGAAGAAGCCATCTAGCTACTAACTATGGATTCGTAGGTCTGAGGTAAACTACTCACACTTTATCGGAAGGGCTATGGTGTTGATGGAGAAGCCCTCCGTGATCGATGCACCCTCCGGCGAAGCTCCGGAATAGGCCCCGAGATGGGATCTCGTGGATACAGAAAGTTGCGGTGGTGGAATTAGGGTTTTGGCTCCGTATATGATCGTTTGGGGGTATGTGGGTATATATAGGAGGAAGAAGTACGTCAGTGGAGCAACAAGGGGCCCACGAGGGTGGGGCGCACCTGGTAGGGTAGGGCGCGCCCCCTACCTTACGGCCTCCTGTTACGTGCCTTGAAGAAAGGTCCAAGTCTCCTGAGTTGTATTCGATGAGAAAATCACATTCCCGAAGGTTTCATTCTGTTAGGACTCCGTTTGATATTCGTTTTCTTCGAAACCCTAAAACAGGCAAAAAAACAGCAATTCTTGGCTGGGCCTCCGGTTAATAGGTTAGTCCCAAAAATAATATAAAAGTGGATAATAAAGCCCAATAATGTCCAAAACAGTAGATAATATAGCATGGAGCAATCAAAAATTATAGATACATTGGAGACGTACCATGGACATGACCCGGCGGTCGGTGGCGCTGATGCTCAGAACACAGTGGATCAAGGTAGAGCACGTCGAGAGGCCGAGCTGGCGGCACAGTATGTGGCCTGTCAACCTACTCCGGTTCGTCCAACCACTTCGGTGGAGCCAGGTGTAACGTTCAAGAATTTGGAGGTGCCATGTTTAGTGCCGGCTCTATGTAATGAGCGTCTGCCCAAGGATTTCAAGGGTCCTCGCAAGGTGCCTAACTATACAGCCGATTTACCTCCTGAGGCGTGGATTGAGAGTTATGAGATGACCATGGAATTGCTAGATGTCAGCGATGCTGTGTGTACTAAATATTCCCCCTGATGTTGCAGCGAACATCCCGCACTTGGTTGAAGGGGCTCCCTGCCAATTCCATTGGCTCATGGGCCGAGTTAAAAGCCCGGTTCATCCAGAATTTCAAGGATACATGTAAGAAGCCCATGTCAATTGTGGATTTAGCCTCCTATGTCCAAGAAGAAGGTGAGTCGACAACCCATTAGGTGCGTCGGGTCTCAACAATCCTGCACTCGTCGGATCAGATCAATGCCGACTCAGTAGTGTTGATGTTGGAGAACAACTGTCGTTTCACGCCCCTAAAGTAGAAATTAGGGCGGCTCAAACGCCACTGCAATGACATGGGGACACTTATGGCGGCTCTGGTTAAGTATGCCGACTCTGATTGTACCAAGGACCCCGAGTCTGATGACGAAAAGCCAAGAAAGGGAAAGAAGAGCAGCAACACCAAGGGGCAGCAGCATATCCCGGTGAACCAGGGAGGCAACGGTAAGCGCAAAGCTGATAATAGTTTTGACTTTGTGGATAACACCAATGCGCAGAATAATGGTCAGCGTCGTAAGGGTAAACCGCCCCCACGGACTGGAGGATCCGGTTTCAATCTTGAACATATGCTAAATAAGCCCTGCCCAAGACATGGTACACAAGAAAGACCATCCGGGCACCTCTGGAAGGATTGTTACATTATGAAGGAGTATAAGAATTCCAATCTTTTTCAAGACAGTCATGGGCCAAGTGGCGATTTAGGATCCGGCTCTCACGGACCGGGATATGGCGGTGGCGGCTCTAACTCTGGATTCCAAGGAAATCAAAGTAATCACGGCAACCAGGGTGGTTACGATCAGCAGAGTAATCAGGGGAGTCAACAGCAGCAATAGTATGATTATCAGAGCAACCCAAAGCAGTTGAATAGTGGACAGTATCATGTCTTCGCCACTAGCTTATGTAAGCGTGACCAGAAGCTTCATAAGAGGGCAGTCAATGTTGTTGAGCCGGCGGTTCCCCATTACTTGCGTTGGTCCGAGCAACCCATTGTGTGGAGTTGGGAAGATCACCCGCCCCGGGTTGATAATCCGGGTCACTTGGCTTTGGTTGTCACACCTCAGGTTGGAGGGTATAAGTTCACCAAGGTACTCATGGACGGAGGGAGCATCATCAATATCCTTTATTATGAAACTTTCCGTCGCATGGGGTTGATTGATAAAAATCTTAAGCCGTCAAACACTGTTTTCCATGGCGTGGTACCTGGTAAGTCAGCCTACCCAGTTGGTAAGATAGCTCTGGAAGTTGTTTTTGGAGATGATCATGACTGTATGTCGGAGACATTGACCTTTGAAGTGGTCAAGATCCACAGCCCATATCACGCTCTGTTTGGACGTCCGGCTTATGCCAAGTTCATGGCGTGGCCTTGTTATGTGTATCTGCAGCTCAAGATGTCGGGTTACAAGGGAACCATCACAGTGCATGGGAGCCGAAAGATAGCCTTGGAGTGTGAGGAAGGAGACGCTGCTTATGCTGAGTCTGTTTGTGCAACTGAGGAGCTGAAATTTTATAAGGATAATGTTGACCCGACGGACATGATGTCTCTAAAGAAGCCAACCACAAAGCAGGATCCTTCACTCAAATTTAAGTCAGCCGATGACACTAAGATGGTTGATTTCGTTCCTGGCGATTCGTCAAAGCAGTTCAGTATCAGTGCCAATCTGGATCCAAAACAGGAAAGCGCACTCATCGAGTTCATCTGTGAGAACCAGGACATCTTTGCATGGAAGCCTTCAGACATGCCGGGTGTACCGAGAGAACTCGCTGAGCACACTCTTAATATTGATCCAATATTTAAGCCAGTTAAGCAGTTTCTTCGCTGGTTTAACGAGGAGAGGCGGAAGGCTATTGGAGAGGAAGTGGCCCGGCTCTTGGTAGCCGGGTTTATCGTCGAAGTTTCACATCCTGAGTGGTTGGCTAACCCGGTGCTGGTACTTAAGAAGAACGACACTTGGCGTATGTGTGTGGACTACACGGACTTAAACAAGGCTTGTCTGGCTAATCCTTTTTCTCTCCCTCGTATTGATCAGATTATCGATGCTACGGCGGGTTGTGAGCGTTTGAGTTTTTTGGATGCTTATTCTGGTTATCATCAGCTCAAGATGGCAGTTAAGGACCAGGAGAAGACAACTTTCATAACTCCCTTCGGAGCCTTCTGCTATGTGTCTATGCCTTTGGGGCTCAAGAGTGCCCAGGCGACTTATCAGAGATGTGTGCAGAATTGCCTTCATGAGCAAATTGGGCGCAGTGTTCATGCTTATGTGGATGATATTGTGGTGAAATCCAGAGAGAAAGAGACATTGATAGACGATTTGAAGGAAACCTTTAATAATCTCCAGGTTTATAAAATGATGCTTAACCCGACCAAGTGTGTTTTTGGTGTGCCGGCAGACAAGCACTTGGGCTTTTTGGTGTCTAACAGGGGCATTGAAGCTAATCCGGAGAAGGTCAAAGCCATCACTTCTCTGGCTAAGCCGGCGTGTGTCAATGATGTGCAACGTCTGGTGGGTCATATTGCGGCATTAAGTCGGTTCATAAGCCGGTTGGGAGAGAAGCCTATCCCTCTGTATCAAATGGTGAAAAATACAGATAATTTTCTCTAGAGTGATGCCGCTAATACATCGTTTGAGGACTTGAAGAAACAGCTGGCTGAGCCACCTGTTCTAGCTGCTCCTGTTGATAAGGAGCCATTGTTGTTGTATGTGGCTGCCAATGCCCGGGCTGTCAGCGTGGCTATTGTGGTGGAACGGAAGGAGGCAGGCAAGGAATATCCGGTTCAACGGCCGGTTTATTATATCAGTGAGGTGCTTATTGAGTCCAAACAGAGATACCCACATTGGCAGAAGCTTGTGTATGGGGTTTTCATGGCAAGCCGTAAGCTTACGCAATATTTTCAGGGTCATCCTGTCACTATGGTTAGCTCTGCTCCTTTGGGAGATATCATCCAAAATAGGGAAGCAACTGGCTGGGTTGCTAAGTGGGCCATTGAGCTTGGACCTCACGGGTTAAAATATGTGCCTCGTACGTCTATCAAGTCCCAAGCGCTTGTAGATTTCATCAATGATTGGACAGAGTTGCAGGCACCGGAGGAAAAGCCGGATAACACATATTGGACTATTCACTTTGATGGGTCCAGGCAATTGGAGGGCTCAGGGACTGGAGTTGTGCTCGCTTCCCCTCGAGGTGATAAATTTTGTTATGTTCTCCGTTTGATGTTCCCTTGCACTAACAATGTAGCTGAATATGAGGCCTTGCTCCACGGTCTTCATATGGCTAAGGAGATGAATTTAAGACGGGTTAGGTGCTTTGGTGACTCAGATTTGGTTGCTCAACAAGTCTCTGGTACTTGGGATTCTAAGGATCCACTCATGGCAGCTTATCGACGAGAAGTGGATGTTATTGCTGGTCACTTCAAAGGTTATCAAGTTGAGCATGTTGATCGGAGAAAAAATGAAGCGGCTGATGCCTTAGGCCGGTTGGGCTCTCAACGTAAACTGATGCCGCCTAATGTTTTTCTTGACGTTTTGCATAACCCATCGGTCAAGTTACCTACGGAGGAGGACTTGGCTATTCCTGACCCGAAAAGCTCAGTTGGTGGCAGCTCTCCATATAATTCCTGATTGGACAGTCCCTTATTTGGCTTATATGACCCGGGACGAGTTACCTGAGGATGAAACCCTAGCCAAGCAGATAACCCGATGGTCTAAGTCAATGACAATTGTCAATGGAGAGCTGCATCACCGCAGTGTTACAGGGGCCTTTCAACATTGTGTTTCTCTAGAAGAGGGTCGTGAGATCCTACGTGATATTCACGAAGGAGACTGGGGTCATCATGCTGGTTCAAAGTCTCTGGTGGCTAAAGCTTTTCGTCATGGGTTTTATTGGCTAACAGCTCATGCTGATGCTGAAGACCTGGACAGCAGGTGTGATGGATGTCAGAAATTTTCACGATGAGCCCATGTGTCGGCTCAAGAATTGAGGATGATTCCAATTACTTGGCCGTTTGCAGTTTGGGGGCTTGATATGGTTGGACCTTTCAAAAGATCCAAGGATAAGAATACCCACCTTTTGGTGGCGGTTGATAAGTTCACTAAGTGGGTAGAGGCAGAGCCAGTCACTAAATGTGATGCAGCAATGGCGGTTCAATTCATGAAAAAGGTGATCTTCCGTTTTGGTTTTCCACACAACATTATAACAAACAATGGCACTAATCTCTCCAAGGGTGCTATGGAAGAATTTTGTTAATGTGAGCATATCCGGCTTGATGTATCTTCAGTGGCTCACCCCCAATCTAATGGTCAAGCTGAGAGATCCAATCAAGAGATCCTGCGAGGCATCAATCCCAGGCTTATGGTTCCCTTACAGAGGACGCCGGGTTGTTGGGTGAAGGAGTTACCTTCCGTGTTATGGAGCATTAATACCACCCCCAATAGATCGACGGGTTACACACCTTTCTTTATGGTTTACGGAGCAGGGGTGGTTCTCCGTAGTGACATCCGTCATGACTCACCTCGTGTGGTGGCCTATGTCGAAGCTGATAATGAAAAAGCAGGTCAGCAAGCACTTGACATGTTGGATGAAGAGCGTGACATCGCAGCGGCTCGTTCGGCGATTTACCAGCAAGATCTGCGCCGTTACCACAGCCGCCAGGCTAAAACCAGAACTTTACAAGAAGGCGATCTGGTGCTCCAGCTTTTCTAGGATCAGACTGATATGCACAAGTTATTGATACATCTCCAACGTATCTATAATTTTTGATTGCTCCATGCTATATTATCTACTGTTATGGACATTATTGGGCTTTATTATCCACTTTTATATTATTTTTGTGACTAACCTATTAACCGAAGGCCCAGCCTAGAATTGCTATTTTTTGCCTGTTTTAGGGTTTCGAAGAAAACGAATATCAAACGGAGTCCAAACGGAATGAAACCTTCGGGAACGTGATTTTCTCAACGAACAAGACCCATGAGACTTGGACCCTACGTCAAGACACAAAAGAGGAGGCCACGAGGTAGGGGGTGCGCCTACCCCTCCCCCTCCTAGGCGCGCCCTCCACCCTCGTGGGCCCCTATTGCTCCACTGACGTACTCCTTCCTCCTATATATACCTACGTACCCCCAAACGATCAGATACGAAACCAAAACCCTAATTCCATCGCCGCAACTTTCTATATCCACGAGATCCCATCTTGGGGCCTGTTCCGGAGCTCCGCCGGAGGGGGCATCGACCACAGAGGGCTTCTACATCAACACCATAGCCCCTCTGATGAAGTGTGAGTAGTTCACCTCAGACCTACGGGTCCATAGTTAGTAGCTAGATGGCTTCTTCTCTCTTTTTGGATCTCAAAACAATGTTCTCCCCCTCTCTTGTGGAGATCTATTTGATGTAATCTTCTTTTTGCGGTGTGTTTGTTGAGACCGATGAATTGTGGGTTTATGATCAAGTCTATCTATGAACAATATTTGAATCTTCTCTGAATTCTTTTGTGTATGATTGGTTATCTTTGCAAGTCTCTTCGAATTATCAGTTTGGTTTGGCCTACTAGATTGATGTTTCTTGCAATGGCAGAAGTGCTTAGCTCTGGGTTCAATCTTGCGGTGTCCTTTCCTAGTGACAGTAGGGGCAGCAAGGCACGTATTGTATTGTTGCCATCGAGGATAACAAGATGGGGTTTTCATCATATTGCATGAGTTTATCCCTCTACATCATGTCATCTTGCTTAAGGCGTTAATCTATTTTCATTAACTTAATACTCTAGATGCATGCTGGATAGCGGTCGATGAGTGGAGTAATAGTAGTAGATGCAGGCAGGAGTCGGTCTACTTGTCTCAGACGTGATGCCTATATACATGATCATACCTAGATATTCTCATAACTATGCTCAATTCTGTCAATTGCTCAACAGTAATTTGTTCACCCACCATAGAATACTTATGCTCTCGAGAGAAGCCACTAGTGAAACCTATGGCCCCCGGGTCTATCTTCATCATATTAATCTCCTACTACTTAGTTATTTCCTTTGCTATTTACTTTGCCTTTATTTTACTTTGCATCTTTATCACAAAAATTCCAAAAATGTTATCTTATCATATCTATCAGATCTCACTCTCGTAAGTGGCCGTGTAGGGATTGACAACCCCTTATCGCGTTGGTTGCGAGGATTTATTAGTTTTGTGCAGGTGCGAGGGACTCGTGCATAGCCTCCTACTGGATTGATACCTTGGTTCTCAAAAAGTGAGGGAAATACTTACGCTACTTTACTGCATCATCCCTTCCTCTTCGGGGAAAACCAACGCATTGCTCAAGAGGTAGCAGTTATCCCCACCTTGGGAAGGACGCTTTGTGGTTAGAAAGAATCTGAACAATGGGTCATATTAGCTTATCGATGTTCAACACCACAAGCACTCACGCATGTCGGAGGAAGAGACCCGCCGGCCGTGGAATATTGCTCATCTTCGGCCTTTCTACACATGAGCCACTGGCTCTTCTGATGTACATATTTTTGACAATGTATATATTATGATCAATATAATAAACCGGCATCCCTACCAAAGCAGGGCCTCTGTCATTTTTTCTTAAAGAGTTTTTGGTCACTTGGGGGCTTTTGCTTTATAGAGCGAAGTTATGATTACCCTTTGATCTGGCTTATTGGCCACAAAAAAAACAAAAAACTTGGGGGCTTCAACCCAGGTTAATAGGGACCAAAAAGAGTTTGTTGCAAAAGCACAACTCAAACATAGGCGCCCATTGAGCACAGCTCAAAAATATTGCTTGGGGGCTCTTTTGTTCTAAAGAACAAATATTTTTTATAACCCTTGTAATAGGCTTAAAAGCCAGGCTTGGAAGCCAAGTGTATTCACCTAAAACCCGGGATTATCCTGCCTTTTTAAGTAAGCCACTCCGTGATACGTCCATTTTGCATCATGCTTTTATATCAATATTTATTGCATTATGGGCTGTTATTACACATTATGTCACAATACTTATGCCTATTCTCTCTTATTTTACAAGGTTTACATAAAGAGGGAGAATGTCGGCAGCTGGGATTCTGGGCTAGAAAAGGAGCAGATATTAGAGACCTATTCTGCACAGCTCCAAAAGTCTTGAAACTTCACGGAAGTCATTTTCATAATATATAAAAAATATTGAGTGCAAGAAGTTCCGGAGGGGGGCCACACCCTGCCCACGAGGGTGGGGGGCGCGTCCTACCCCCCTGGGCGCCCCCCTGCCTCGTGGGCCCCCTGGTGGCCCTCTGATGCCCATCTTCTGCTATATGGAGTCTTTCGACAAGGAAAAAAATCATAAGCCAGCTTTCGGGACAAGACTCCGCCGCCATGAGGCAGAACCTTGGCGGAACCAATCTAGGGCTTCGGCGGAGCTGTTCTGTCGGGGAAACTTCCCTCCGGGAGGGGGAAATCATCGTCATCGTCATCACCAACGATCCTCTCATCGGGAGGGGGTCAATCTCCATCAACATCTTCACCAGCACCATCTCCTCTCAAACCCTAGTTCATCTCTTGTATCCAATTCTTGTCTCTAAGTCTAGGATTGGTACCTGTGGGTTGCTAGTAGTGTTGATTACTCCTTGTAGTTGATGCTAGTTGGTTTATTTGGTGGAAGATCATATGTTCAGATCCTATATGCACATTAATACCCCTCTGATTATGAACATGAATATGCTTTGTGAGTAGTTACGTTTGTTCCTGAGGACATGGGAGAAGTCTTGCTATTAGTAGTCATGTGAATTTGGTATTCGTTCGATATTTTGATGAGATGTATATTGTCTCTCCTCTAGTGGTGTTATGTGAACGTCGAATACATGACACTTCACCATTATTTGGGCCTAGAGGAAGGCATTGGGAAGTAATAAGTAGATGATGGGTTGCTAGAGTGACAGAAGCTTAAACCCTAGTTTATGTGTTGCTTCGTAAGGGGCTGATTTGGATCCATATGTTTCATGCTATGGTTAGGTTTACCTTAATACTTTTGTTGTAGTTGCGGATGCTTGCAATAGATGTTAATCATAAGTGGGATGCTTGTTCAAGTAAGGACAACACCCAAGCACCGGTCCACCCACATACCAAATTATCAAAGTACTGAAAAGGCAGAATAGAACTGGCCCTTAACCTCCAATTCAATTGTGCATGCAATGATGAATCACTCCTTCCTACTATAGTGTACATTTAGGCATCATCATACATGGCATAATCTAATACATGTGCATTCAATTGTAGAATCTGGAATGTGCAATGTTTATGTTACTTCATACGTTGCACATGATGTTTAAATGCCCCTTAAATCTGGTCAGTCAAGTGATGGTCTTTAAGCCTCCTTCTTTGCTTCTTTTCTTAATATGTAAGATTTGCTCACACATCTGTTCAATTGCTTGTTTGCATCAGCCAGCCATACTAGGACTGTTTGCTTTGATTACTTGCCGTTCTTGACCTAACACTCTAATAGAGCTTGTCAACGATTTAAACACTAAGGGCTGCTGTAGTGGGGCCTTGTCTAACTCATAGGTGACATAAAGTTTTGGTTGTACACTTGTTTATCAAGCCTCCCATGATGCCTTATCAAGCCTCTAACCCACCGTCCTAGCAAACCGTTGTTTGGCTATGTTACCGCTTTTGCTCAGCCCCCTCTTATAGCATTGCTAGTTGTAGGTGCAGTGCAGGTTGTTCCATGTTGGAACATGGATATGTTGGGATATCACAATATGTCTTATTTAATTAATGCATCTATATACTTGGTAAAGGGTGGAAGGCTTGGCCTTTTGCTTGGTGCTTTGTTCCACTCTTGCCGCCCTAGTTTCTGTCATACCAGTGTTATGCTGCTTGAATTTGCGTCCCTAACACGTGAGGGTTTATGGGCCCCTTTTGATAGTTTGCTTTGAATAAAACTCTTCCAGCAAGGCCCAACATTGGTTTTACCATTTGCCTAATGACAACTAAAAATTTGCATAGGGAGTAATTAACCTGAGGATTCTTAATCAACCCCCTGGGCCAGTGCTCCTCATGAGTGTTGGTCCAAACTGGCAGTAGCCGGGGCCACCAACGGGTGTGCCAGCTAGAAAGTTAGCTAATCCGACGTAGCCTTAGACGAGATACACGCGGATCCTATCGGGGTGTCGGCACGTCGGGAGATCTTGCTGGATTTGTTTTACCATTGTCGAAATGTCTGGTGCACCGGGATTCCAGTCTGATCGGAGGGTCCCGCGATGGAGGATTGCCTCCGCGGATCGTGAGCTTGTCATGGGCTAAGTTGGGACACCCCTGCAGGGTTTAAACTTTCGAGAGCCGTGCCCGTGGTTATGTGGCAGATGGGAATTTTTAATATCCGTTTGTAGTGAACTTGAAACCAAACTATTTAAAATAGACCAACCGCATGTGTAACTGTGATGGTCTCTTTTCGATGTGGTTCGGGAAGAGAACACGGCGGGTTGATGATTGAACGTAAGTAGTTCAAGATCACTTCTTGATCGTTACTAGTTTGCGACCATTGCGTAGTTTCTCATATTATTCTTGTATTCGTAAGCTACCCACCATACAATGCTTAGTGCTTGCTACAGCTACACCATATAACCATACTTTTCCTATGAGCTTAAATAGACTTACTATCGCGGGTTTTGAGATTGTTGAGTCCTCGTGACTCATCAGATACTACAAACACAGCTGCAGGTGCCGATGAGATTGATGCAGGTGAAGCCACTGAACTCAAGTGGGAGTTCGACGAGGACAGTGGCCATTACTATGTTTCCTTTCCAGATGATCAGTAGTGGTGCCCAGTAGGGTCGATCGGGACTTAGCATGGGTGGTTGTCTTTTCTTCCTTGATTTTGTCCATAGCCGGACTTTGTGTTCATCTTGAATGATTGTATAACTTGATGATACTTGTGTGACATTGTGGCAATTGTAAGCCAAAGCTCGTATTCTATCTATTCAGTACATGGGATGAGCAAAGATATAACCACTCTTGCGACCATACCAATATGCACTTATACCCCAAGTCATGCCTCGACACGTATGGAGTATAGTCGCATATATTGGGCATTATACAATATCATCCAATAGCCTATGCCATGTCAATGTCTTTCCCTTCAAAGATAAAGGGAAGACCTTCTTCTTGACAACATCCTCGGGCATACCTGCCAGCTTAAATAATCCACAAACTTCATCCACATAGATTAGGTGCATATCATGATGTAATGTTCCACACCTTCACAAGGATTAGCTAGCAGTTTCTCTATCATAACCGAAGGAATTTCATAATAAATATTTTCAGTAGGTGTAGTAGGTTGAGGAGCAACTAATTGTTGTCCCGCTCGAGGTGAAGATACCCTGAACAAGCCCCTCGAAGGATTATTTTCCATAGTAACAAGTGACAGTAAATCTAGCGCACTATATAAATGTTTTCTTACCAAATTCCACTCACCAAAGGCACTTCACTCCCCAGCAACAGCGCCAAAAAAGAGTCTTGATGACCCACAAGTATAGGGTATCTATCGTAGTCCTTTCGATAAGTAAGAGTGTCTAACCCAATGAGGAGCAGAAGGAAATGACAAGTGCTTTTCAGCAAGGTACTCTCTGCAAGCACTGAAATTATCGGTAACAGATAGTTTTGTGATAAGATAAATTGTAACGGGTAACAAGTAAATAAAAGTAAACAAGGTGCAACAAGGTGGCCCAATCCTTTTTGTAGCAAAGGACAAGCCTGGACGAACTCTTATATAATGCAAAGCGCTCCCGAGGACACATGGGAATTACTGTCAAGTTAGTTTTCATCATGCTCATATGATTTGCGTTCATTACTTTGATAATTTGATATGTTGGTGGACGGGTGATTGGGTGCTGCCCTTCCTTGGACAAGCCTCCCACTTATGAATAACCCCTCTCGCAAGCATCCGCAACTACGAAATAAGAATTAAGGTAAACCTAACCATAGCATGAAACATATGGATCCAAATCAGCCCCTTACAAAGCAACGCATAAACTCGGGTTTAAGCTTTTGTCACTCTAGCAACCCATCATCTACTTATTACTTCCCAATGCCTTCCCCTAGGCCCAAATAATGGTGAAGTGTCACGTAGTCGACGTTCACACAACACCACTAGAGGAGAGACAACATACATCTCATCAAAATATCGAACGAATACCAAATTCACATGATTACTTATAACAAGACTTCTCCCATGCCGTCAGGAACAAATATTGAACGAATATTCATAATCATGATCATAGGAGTATTAATTATCATTAATGATCTAAAAATATAATCTTCCACCAGATAAACCAACTAGCGTCAACTACAAGGAGTAATCAACACTACTAGCAACCCACAGGTACCAAACCTGAGGTTTTGGGGTCAAGATCGAATACAAGAGATGAACTAGGGTTTGAGAGGAGATGGTGCTAGTGAAGATGTTGATGGAGATTGACCCCCTCTCAATGAGAGGATCAATGGTGATGATGATGGCGACGATTTCCCCCTCCCGAAGGGATGTTTTCCCGGTAGAACAGCTCCGTCGGAGCCCTAGATTGGTTCTGCCCATCTTCCGCCTCGATACGGCGGCGGTTCATCCCGAAAGCTTCCTTCTCATTTTTTCCAGGTCAAAACACACCATATAGCCAAAGATGGGCACCGGAGGCCTGCCAGCGGGCCCACAAGGTCGGGGGGCGCGATAGGGGGTAGGGCGCAACCTCCACCCTTGTGGCTGGCTGGTGGCCCCCTTTGGTACTTTCTTCGCCCAATATTTATTATATATTCCAAAAATAAGCTCCGTGAAGTTTCAGGACTTTTGGAGCTGTGTAGAATAGGTCTCTAATATTTGCTCCTTTTTTAGTCCAGAATTCCAACTGCCAGCATTCTCCCTCTTCATGTAAACCTTATAAAATAAGAGAGAATACGCATAAGTATTGTGATATAATGTGTAATAATAGCCCATAATGCAATAAATATCAATATAAAATCATGATGCAAAATGGACGTGTCAGAGGGTAGGACAAAAGATGTCATGCAAGTTCTTGTCCATTTAGCACGTATGACTATATTCGGAATACATGCCTACATTATATTGATGAACTGGAGCTAGTTTTGTGTCACCCTATGTTATAACCGTTGCATGATGAATGCCATCCAACATAATTATCCATCATTAATCCATTGCCTATGAGTTCGTTTCATATCGACCTTTGCTTCGTTACTTTTCCGCAGCTACTGTTACAATTGCTACGGAACTAGTAGTGTTACATTTGCCACCGTTACCGTTACTTCCATACTAATTTGCTACTAAATATTTTGCTGCAGATATTAAGTCTTTCATGTGTGGTTGAATTGACAACTCATCTACTAATACTCAAGAATATTCTTTGGCTCCCCTTATGTCGAATCAAAAAATTTAGGTTGAATACTCTACCCTTGAAAACGGTTGCGATCCCCTATACTTGTGGGTTATCAAGACCTTTTTCTGGCGCTGTTGCCGGGGAGCATAGCTCTACTCTCTAGGTCACTTGGGATTTATATCTGTTGATCACTATGAGGAATCTGAAAGACAACAAAACCAAGATCTATCCCTTAACTACGAGGGGAGGTAAAGAACTTCCATCTAGTTCTGCACTTGATTCTCCTTCTATTTTGAGTAAACTTGCGACACCTACACCTGCTATTGATTTCGATATGTTGCATGTTATTGATGATGCCACTTCTGCTATGCATGATGCTTATGATGATACTACTTATGTGCTTGATGATATTGTGCCACTAGGTGAATTTCTTGATGAACAACTTGCTAGGGTTAGAGAGATGATGATTATGATTCTCCCCCTAGATATCAATTGCCTGTTGTACCTGAGGGTTATGTTATGGATGAAGAAACTACTAGAGACTTCTTTGCTTGCAAGGATAGAAAGGATCTTAAGAAATTATTAGCTAAGATAAAAGAAAAATCCTTGAATGCTAGAATGAAATATGACCCTGCTTTTGCTACTTCACATATCTTTGTTACTGATAAGGATTATGAATTATCTGTCGATCCTGAGATAATTACTTTGGTTGAATCTGATCCTTTTCATGGTTATGAATCTGAAACTGTTGTGGCACATCTTACCAAATTGAATGATATAGCCAACCTATTTGCTCATGAGGAAAAAGAATTCGCTATTACTATATTCTCAAATTGTTTCCTTTCTCATTGAAGGGTGATGCTAAGTTATGGTTTAATTCTCTTGCTCATGGTTGTGTGCGTAGTCCCCAGGATATGATTTATTACTTCTCTCAAAAATATTTCCCCGCTCATAAGAAACAACCTGCTTTAAAGGAAATATTTGATTTTGTGAAAATTGAAGAAGAGAGTCTCCCACAAGCTTGGGGGAGGCTTCTCCAATTACTTAATGCTTTGCCTGATCATCCTCTCAAGAAAAATCATATACTAGATATCTTTTATAATGGACTAATTGATGCTTCCAGAGACCACCTGGATAGTTGTGCTAGTAGTGTTTTCAGGGAAAGAACTGTTGAGCAAGCTGAGTTGCTATTGAATAATATATTGAGTAATGATAATGATTGGACACTTCCTGAATCAACTCCTAAGCCAACTCTGAAGAAAAGGGTACTATATTTCTCAGTCCTGAAGATATATGCAAGATGCAAAGAAATCTATGAAGAAAAAGGTATTAAAGCTGAAGATGTTAAGAATTTACCGCCTATTGAAGAAATACATGGTATTGATAACCCGACATAGGTAGTAGAGGTAAACTCTCTCCATAGATTTGATGAAGGTGATATTCGTTATAATATGTCTGCTAGTCAATGCTTGGATGAGTTTGATAATTTTATTGTTAAGCAAGAAAATTTCAATGCTTATGTTAGTAGACAATTGAGACGTAATGCTTACATGCTTGACCACTTGGGTGATTATATGAGTAGAAATGTTAATGATCTTAAGATTATTAGTAAACATGCTTCCATGGTTACAACTCAAGTAGAACAAGTACTTAAGGCATAAGATGATTTTCTTAATGAGTTGAATAGTAAGAACAATGATAAAGGTGTTAGGGTTCTGACTAGAGGTGGTAAGATGACCGAGGAACCTTTGTATCCTGAGGGCCACCATACGAGAATTGAGCAAGAATCTTAGAGAATTAATACTGATGCACCTAGTCATAGTAATAAAAAGAAAAAGAAAACTAATAGGACTTTGCATGCTGATAGTGAACCTGCTATAGACACACCTGAGAATCCCAACGATATTTCTATTTCTGATGCTAAGACACAACCTGGTAATGAACATGAACCTAGTGCTAATGTTAATGATGATGTTCACGTTGATGCTCAACCTAGTAATGATAATGATGTAGAGATTGAACTTGTTGTTGATCTTGATAACCCACAATCAAAGAATCAACGTTATGATAAGAGAGACTTTGTTGCTAGGAAACATGGTAAAGAAAGAGAACCATGGGTTCAGAAACCCATGCCCTTTCCTCCTAAACCATCCAGGAAAAAGGATGATGAGGATTTTGAGTGCTTTGCTGAAATGATTAGACCTATATTTTTGTGTATGCGTTTGACTGATATGCTTAAAATGCCTCCTTATGCTAAGTACATGAAAGACATTGTTACAAATAAAAACAAAAATACCTGAAGCTAAAATTTCCACCATGCTTGCTAATTACACTTTTAAGGGTGGAATACCAAAAGAAACTTGGAAATCCAGGAGTACCAACTATACCATGCTCCATTAAAAGAAACTATGTTAAAATTGCTTTATGTGATCTTGGAGCCGGTGTTAGTGTTATGCCTTTCTCTTTGTAGCATAGACTTGAATTGAATAAGTTGACACATACTGAAATCTCTTTGCAAATGGCTGATAAATCAACTGCTATACCCATCGGTATTTGTGAGGATGTGCCTGTTGTGGTTGCAAATGTTACTATTTTAACAGACTTTATTATTCTTGATATTCCCGAGGACGATGGTATGTCGATTATCCTTGGTAGACCCTTTTTGAATACTGCGGGGGCTGTTATTGATTGCAACAAAGGCAATGTCACTTTTCATGTCAATGGTAATGAGCATACGGTGCACTTTCCGAAGAAACAACCTCAAGTTCATAGTATCAATTCTATCAGAAAAATTCCAACTATTATTATTGGAGGTTTTAAATTCCCTCTTCCTACTGTCAAAAAGAAATATGATATTTGTGCTGTTGGGGAAATGCATATTCCCGTTGAGGTAACCTAGTGTTATTCAAAAGTTCTCCAGTTTCATGTCATTCGAAAGAAGTTTGTTAATAAGACTTGATCAAACTTGTTAATGGATTCCTTTTAATGAGCATGAGATGGGTGAATTTAAAAAGCACAACTCTCTGTACCTATCTTTCACTTTCTGTTATTTAGTTTAAATAAAGCAAAATTAGTATTTCATGTCTGTTTTGTGAATTATCCATGCAATAAAAAATGTCCCGAGAATAAAAGTTCTCTAAATGCCCTGAAAATTTAGTATGAATTTTTATACAATATTTTAGAATTTATGGTGCAAAGAACACACTAGGTGAAGGAAATAGGCCCTAGAGGCAATAATAAAGTTGTTATTTATATTTCCTTATATCATGATAAATGTTTATTATTCATGCTAGAATTGTATTAACCGGAAACTTAGTACATGTGTGAATACATAGCCAAACAGAGTGTCGCTAGTATGCCTCTACTTGACCAGCTCGTTAATCAAAGATGGTTAAGTTTCCTAGCCATGGACATGTTATCATTTGATGAACGGGATCGCATCATTAGAGAATGACGTGATGGACTAGACCCATCCGTTAGCTTAGCACTATGATCGTTTAGTTTATTGCTATTACTTTCTTCATGACTTATGCATGTTCCTATGACTATGAGATTATGCAACAACCGAATACCAGAGAAACACATTGTGTGTTATCAAACATCACAACGTAACTAGGTGATTATAAAGATGCTCTACAGGTGTCTCCAATGGTGTTTGTTGAGTTGGCATAGATTGAGATTACGATTAGTCACTCCGTGTATCGGAGAGGTATCTCTGGGCCCTCTCGGTAATGCACATCACTATGAGCCTTGCAAGCAATGTGACCAATGAGTTAGTCACGGGATGATGCATTACGGAACGAGTAAAGAGACTTTTCGGTGACGAGATTGAACTAGGTATGATGATACCGACGATCGAATCTCTGGAAAGTAACATACCGGTGACAAAGGGAACAACGTATGTTGTTATGTGGTTTGACCGATAAAGATCTTCATAGAATATGTAGGAATATGAGAATCCAGGTTCCGCTATTGGTTATTGACCAGAGATGTGTCTCAGTCATGTCTACATAGTTCTCAAACCCGTAGGGTCCGCACGCTTAACGCTCGATGATGATATGTATTATGAGTTATGTGATTTGATGTACCAAAGGTTGTTCGGAGTCCCGGATGTGTTCAAGGACATGACGAGGAGTCTCGAAATGGTCGAGACATAGAGATTGATATATTGGACCATGTTATTCGGACATCGGAAGTGTTCTGGATAGTTTCGGGTAACACCGGAGTGTTAGAGGGTTACCGGACCCCCGCCCCCGAGAAGTTATGGGCCTTAGTGGGCCTTAGGGGAGTGAGAGGGCTGCAGCCAGGAGGTGCCCCCCAAGGGGAGTCTGAATAGGACAAGGGGAGCGGGTGAGGGAGTCCTGGATTAAGGGGTCCTCGGGCGTCCGGACTACGTAACATGGGCCAGACTAATGGGCTATGAAGATACAAGGCAGAAGACTTCCTCCCGTGTCCGGATGGGACTCTCCTTTGTGTGGATGGCAAGCTTGGCGTTCGGATATGTAGATTCCTTCCTGTGTAAACCGACTCTGTACAACCCTAGGCCCCTCCGGTGTCTATATAAACTGGAGGGTTTAGTCCATAGAGGCAATCACAATCATACAGGCTAGCCATCTAGGGTTTAGACATTATGATCTCGTGGTAGATCAACTCTTGTAATCCTCATACTCATCAAGATTAATCAAGCAGGACGTAGGGTATTACCTCCATTAAGAGGGCCCGAACCTGGGTCAACATCGTGTCCCCTGTATCCTGTTACCATTGACCCTAGACGCACAGTTCGGGACCCCGTACTCAAGATTCGCCGGTTTTGACACAGACAGGGGGCACAACCCCTCTTTCCCTCTCCCTCTACCTCTCCTTCCTTCATCTCCAAGTTGGACTAGGAAAGGGGGAACCTACTGTCGGTGTCAAAACCGGTGGATCTCGGGTAGGGGGTCCCGAACTGTGCGTCTAAGGCGGATGGTAACAGGAGGTGGGGGGCACAATGTTTACCCAGGTTCGGGCCCTCTCGATGGAGGTAATACCCTACTTGCTGTTTGATTGATCTTGATGATATGAGTATTACAAGAGTTGATCTACCACGAGATCGTAGAGGCTAAACCTTAGAAGCTAGCCAATGATTATGATTGTTGTTGTCCTACGGACTAAACCCTCCGATTTATATAGACACCGGAGGGGGCTAGGGTTACACAGAGTCGGTTACAAGGGAGGAGATCTACATATCTGAATTACCAAGCTTGCCTTCCACGGAAAGGAGAGTCCCACCCGGACACGGGATGAAGTCTTCAATCTTGTATCTTCATAATCCAAAAGTCCGGCTGAAGGATATAGTCCGGCTGTCCGAGGACCCCCTAATCCAGGACTCCCTCAGTAGCCCCTGAACCAGGCTTCAATGACGATGAGTCCGGCATGCAGATTGTCTTCGGCATTGGAAGGAGGGTTCTTCGCCAAATTCCGAATACTTGTCGAGTAGTGTTTGACTTCCCATGAATGTTGCACCCCTTGGCTTCTGCGCCTAATAATGGCTATCCTCCACGTGTTGAGCGAATGCGAGAAGTCGAGGCATTTTTACACTTGCCACCCTAACCATGTGACTAAATCGTCTATTTAAAGAGACGGGGATCCTCAGATCCAGATCACACCATCCTCCCACAGCGACTATCCATCGGAGCGCACCCGGAAAAAGTCCATCACATCATGGCCGGCCATCGCAGCTCCTCTTCTCGCTCCCGTAGCCCTAAGCCAAGCGATTGGAAGAAGTGGTCCGTCCCCCACAGCCAATTAGTAGAGTTAAAAACCCAGGGGTTTCTCCCTCCAGCGTATATGGTCCCCGTCCGAGCCAGACTTGCCACTTACAATGGCGGGGAGCAAGCGGAGAGATTTCCCAACCCATCCATGGGGAGCGGGTATGCCTTGTCCCTTACTTATTGAGGGGGCTTGGATTTCCAATCCATCCATTCCTCCGCGGGCTCCTGGAGTTCTATAGCCTCCAGCTGCATAACTTTACTCCCGCCTCCATATTACACATCGCTGGCTATGTTGCCCTTTGCGAGCTATTTTTGGGCTGCGAAGCTCATTTTGAGCTATGTAAGAGGCTATTCTGCCTCGTACCCCGTACATAGGAGGGGTCAATATATCAAGTAGGCGGAGCTGAGATATGGCGCATCGCCGGGACCGGATACCTGTCCGGTACTCCGATGAAGACCTCCGAAGACTGGCCTTCGGAGTGGTTTTATATGGAGGGTGTCCCTCTTCCGGACCCTATTCGGATGGGCCTACCTGAGTTTGATAACGCCCCTTTGAAGAAACACCGCAGCTGGCGCCCTCGGAGCCCCCAGGAGGAAGATAACAGAGAGGTCCTTTACCTGATGGGTCGGATAAAAACTCTGGCCAAATCAGGATTGACAATGATCGAGCTTCTGTCAATATGTATAATGCGGGGGGTGCAGCCACTTCAATATCGGGGACAACCCATGTGGTACTTTAATGGAGAAGACGATGCCACCCGCTGCGGTCGTAAGGGACCAGACTCCGCCGCTGCTCTAGCGAAAACACTGTCCGGTTTATATAAAGGAGAGGAAGAGGAGTTCATCCGCATTAAGCCACATGATGTATTCTCCATGTACAAACCCCCAAACTGGGTGAGCTGCTACTTTCTACTCTAGACCTTCCCGCATTCTTCGTCATAAGTATTTACCTTGCTATTTCATAGCAGGAACTTCAAAACGCTGTGAGGGAGGTCCACAGCCCGTCTCCACAACTGGAGGACCTTGACCGGGCCCTCGACCCCGGACTCGAAGAAGATCCGGACACATTTGTGGAGCTCATCGACAGGACATTCTATCAGTCAAGCTGTGACGGTGCCTTGGTGGCCATCATAGCCGATTATCCTAGACTGCTCCCTGCATCGCATGTAAGTAAAACCGGAGTCCCAACTTCCGAGAAGGATCCCTATTTTTCGCCCTTCACGTACCGCACACATATGGTGTCTTACAGGGAAGGCCCTCGGGACGCCATGCCGAACCCGCAGTGACTCACCAACAAGGGGCACCGAAGCCGGGTAGGCTTAAAAGGAAGACAGTTGGGACGGAGACGCCGTCGCAGAGGTATGAAAAAGAACCCCGCTCCGTGGTTGTCACCTTTTAAATCATAATAACGTCCATGGTTCCTGGCAGGAAAAACGCTCGCTGGACCATATCCGGAGAGCCTGCTGGCCAAGCCTCCACCAGCTAGGCTCCAGAGCCGGACTTAGAGGTAGATGCTAATGTGGGGCCAACACCGGATGTTCCTCCTATAGAGGATGCGGATAGGCTGTCCGCTACGAAACTCGAAGTGGAGAGTGCGATGAATCACAGGTGTCGCCGGGCCGTACTCCGCGACGCTTGTTTCTCTCAAGAGGCGTTCGATGCCTTCATCTCAGGAGACGCGTACATCCGAGCTGCTCAAAATGGTCTTGCCGGAGCCACGGACCAGTATGTGAAGGATATACGGGTAAGAAAATCTAATAATTATGTATATCAGTAGCCCATGAGACTTGAAACAGTGGGCACAACTGATTTAAGGATCATTGTTTGCGTAGGTTCTTACGAAGAAGAATACCCAGTTGCCTCAAGAGCTGGAGGAGTGCAAAGCCTAGCTATGGGCCGAAGTTGCCGCAATGAAGGAGTCCAAGAAGGCCCCATCTGGTAACACTTGTTTCTATCTAAAAGAATGACATGTACTAGTTAGTATTCGGCATGCATGCAAATCTAACAATAGATTTTGCAGATGATCCCGGAGTGAATCCAGAGGTCGTGCGAGGGGATGAGCAACATGCTCAACGACAGATAAAGGCTGGAGAGCGCGTGCTTACGCAGGTTAGGCGGGAGAAAAACGATATCCAAGATGCCAATACTCGGCTGGGCGTTGAACTGAAAGATGTTCGGGCCCAGCTTGCTGAATCCGTAAAGGAGAATAAGAGGCTTCGACGCGGCATTTTTAGTAAGTGCTTGAAGGAACTTTTATAGAGTTCGGCGAAGAAACCGGCTAACAGAGTTATATATGTAGGTATGCTGACGGGTCGTCCCGCAGAGGAGATGCCTGGGTGTGCGGGTGATCTTCTGCCAGAGCTCTCACAACTGCACGAACAAGTTCGGCAGGTGATGTAGGGCATTGCCCAAGCCTTGTGGCCATCCGCATCCCTGCCAGGAGGCATGTGGGAGCTTGTAGAGATGCTCAAGGGAGCGCGGCGGCGCTTTCGATTATGGAAGATATCAGCCTGCCGACAAGGTGCAAGGGAAGCCTAGGCCATGGTGAAGACGCGATATACCAAGGCTGACCCGAACCACATGGCCTAGGTCGGACCTGTGGGGTCAGATGGGAAAGATATTCCCGTCAGTTTGGTGTATGACCAGGTGAAATTAGCCGCAAAGTATTCCCAACAGGATTGTAGGCTAGACAGCCTGTTGGATGGTATAGAAGAAGAATTTAGTCAGTCTAAGTGACTGTGTACTTCAAGTGACATATATTTTCCCTAGCCGGATTGTAAATCATTTGTCATGGCGGACCTTTTCGCTTCAACCTCCGGACCCGACAGTCCGGAGCGTATCCGAATACCTGCTCAGTTATGTAAAACCCGGGGTACGCGTGGAAACCAGGCGTAGGGTTCATAAGTGCTTGAACAAACAAGTACCCAACTAGCTATGTTATATTACATGGATAGTAAGAAACATCTCCCAGGGATAATAGTTCCGTTACGGGTTCCTTTCCCTGGGTACACATGCATTAATGTTCATGTCCGAACTGCGAGAAGAGACGCAGGATATAAACATCTGGGGGCATGTATTACAATAAATAAAGTCATCTTTTGTTCACCGACTGAATATTCCCTTAAGAACACTAGCTTTCGGCTTCACCCAGTCTGAGGCACACATCCGGCTGACCCGGCAGTAACAATCGCAGAGGTGCTCCCCTTATGCCCTAGCCGAATTAACGGGAACGTAGGGCATAAACACAAAAGCCAGGCAACCCATCTTGGCCAAAACTTAAGTCATATCGATGCATATAATGGCGAAGAAAAGGTACATGTGGAAAAGTAACACATGTGCAGGGGGCATAGATCCCGGAACATAGTTATATTAAGCTTCTATATAAGAAGCCCCCAGGTATAATGAGCACGCCTAGCGTGTCAAGATTGTGTAGTCAAGACACATTTTAACCTTTTAAGGCCGTGAAGAAAAAGGGAAGAAAGAAAGAAAGCAAGAAAGCAAGAAACAAAAGACAGATAACGGATCTATAAAAAATTGACGGAGGTAAGGAGACGAACACAGAGTCCGGCACTAGGCGTAGAACCTTCTGAGTCTGGCTACGTTCCATGGGTTTGGCTCGAGTCGATTGTCCGATGCGTCCCGCAGACGGTACGCTCCACCGGTCAGAACATTGTCAATAATGAAGGGACCTTCCCATTTGGGCTTGAGCTTGTCCTTTTTCTTCTCCGATAGGCGTAGAACGAGTTCACCAACGTTATAAGTTTTGGCCCGTACTTCTATGCTTTGATACCGCCGAGCCTATTGCTGATAAAATGCGGAGTGGGCTTTTGCCACGTCACGCTCCTCCTCCAGGGCATCCAAACTGTCCTGCCGATCAAGCTCGGCTTCTTTCTCTTCGTACATGCGCACTCGTGGTGAGTCATGAATGATGTCGCAGGGCAGTACCGCCTCTCCGCCGTCCACCATAAAGAACAGTGTGTATTCGGTAGTGCGATTCGGCGTGGTCTACAGCCCCCATAGTACGGACTCAAGCTCCTCCACCCAGTGTGTATCTGATTCCTTCAAGGATCTCACTAATCTGGGTTTAATGCCGCTCATGATAAGACCATTTGCTCGCTCAACTTGACCGTTAGTCTACGGGTGATAGACAGAGGCATAATCGAGCTTAATGCCCATATTGCTGCACCAAGTTTTTACATCGTTAGCTGTAAAGTTCGAGCCGTTATCGGTGATGATGCTGTGGGGGGCGCCGTAACGGTGTACAACCCCGGGTATGAAGTCTATCACTGGTCCGGACTCGGCCGTTTTAACTGGTTTGGCTTCTATCCATTTGGTGAATTTATCCACCATGACCAATAGGTATTTTTTCTTATGGCTTCCCCCTTTGAGGGGTCCGACCATGTCAAGCCCCCAGACCACAAAGGGCCAAGTAATGGGGATTGTTTGGAGAGCGATAGGTGGCATATGGCTTTGGTTTGCAAAAAGCTGGCAACCGACGCAACGTTGAACGAGGTCCTGTGCGTCTGCTCGGGCCCTTGGCCAGTAAAAACTTGTACGGAAGGCCTTGCTTACAAGGGCCCGAGCTGCGGCGTGGTGGCCGCCAAGTCCAGCATGAATTTTTGCCAAAAGTTTCCGTCCTTCCTCTTCGGAGATGCACCTTTGAAGTACTCTGGTAGCGCTTTTCTTATAAAGCTCTCCCTCGTGGACCTTGTAGGCTTTAGACCGCCGCAAAATGCAACGTGCCTCGTTTGGGTCATCAGGGAGTTCCTGCCTAGTTAGGTAAGCCAAGAAGGGTTCTGTCCACGGGAAGATGACAGCCATAATCACATGGGCCGAAGATGTTATTTCGTGGCAGAGCCTCCGATTACGTCAGAGTGTTTGGGGTCTGGTGTTGTGGTTGGATCCGGATTGTTTTTTCCAGTCTCCCCTTCCCACACTACGGATGGCTTAAACAACCTTTCCAAGAAGATATTAGGTGGGACAGGGTCGCGCTTAGTGCCGATGCGGGCGAGGATATCCACCGCTTGATTGTTTTCTCGGACCACATGGTGGAATTCGAGGCCCTCAAACCGAGCTGACATTTTGAGGACGACGTTGCGGTAAGCTGCCATTTTTGGGTCCTTGGCGTCAAAGTCCCCATTTGTTTGAGATATTGTGAGGTTCGAATCCCCCCGCACCTCTAGGCATTGAATGCCCATGGAGACTGCCATCCGGAGACCATGCAACAGGGCCTCATATTCTACTGCATTGTTGGAGTCTATGTATAATATTTGGAGTACGTATTGGACTGAATCTCTGGTGGGGGATGTCAGGACGACGCCTGCCCCCAGACCAGCCAGCATCTTAGATCCGTCAAAGTGCATGATCCAATTGGAGTACGCGCCGTACTCTTTAGGGAGTTCGGCTTCCGTCCATTCGGCGATGAAATCAGCTAGTACTTGCGACTTAATGGCTCGCCGTGGTTTATATGTTATGTCGAACGGGAGGAGCTCGATAGCCCATTTAGCAATCCGGCCCGTGGCATCGTGGTTACATATTATGTCGTGGAGTGGTACTTCGGAGGCCACCGTAATTGAACACTCTTGAAAGTAGTGTCGCAGTTTCTGGGATGCCATGAAGACCGCGTATGCTATCTTTTGATAATGTGGGTACCGTGATTTGCATGGAGTGAGGACGGTGGACACGTAGTATACCGGCTTTTGAAGCGGGAACTTATGTCCGTCTGTTTCTCATTCGATGATGAGCACTACGCTTACAACTTGGTTTGTTGCCGCTATATATAACAGCATTGGTTCGCCGACATTTGGCGCGGCCAAGATTGGGTTGGTGGCCAATGCGGCTTTTATTTCATCCAATCTGGCCATGGTCGCATCCGTCCACTCGAAGTGTTCGGTGCGTCGAAGAAGGCGATAAAGAGGTAGTGCATTTTCTCCTAATCGGGAGATAAAGCGGCTTAAGGCAGCCACACATCCAGTTAACTTCTGGATTTGCTTGAGGACTGTTGGTATAGCCAACTGTGACAAAGCTTGGATTTTAGTCGGATTTGCTTCCTCTATTGGAGACGATGAAGCCCAGGAGCTTTCCGGCGGGTACGCCGAACACGCATTTTTCCGGATTGAGCTTGATGTCATACGTTCGGAGGTTGTCGAACATGGGCCTCAAGTAGTCTATTAAGGATTCGACGTGTCTTGTTTTAATGACCACATCGTCTACGTATGCCTCCACTGTTTTGCCGATTTGTGTTTCCAGGCATGTCTGAATCATGCGTCGATAGGTTGCACCGGCGTTTTTGAGCCCAAAAGGCATGGTGTTAAAATAGAAGGGGCCGTATGGAGTGAGGAATGCCGTTGCAGCTTGATCGGGCTCCGCCATCTTAATTTGATGGTATCCGGAGTATGCGTCGAGGAAGCACAATGAGTCGTGTCCTGCGGTAGCGTCGATAATTTTATCGATGCGGGGGAGGGGGAAGGGATCCTTGGGGCAAGCCTTGTTAAGGTCCTTGAAATCGACACATAGGCGCCAGGATTTGTCCTTCTTTGGTACCATCACCAGGTTTGCTAGCCAGTCTGGATGTTTTATTTCTCTAATGAATCCGGCCTCGAGTAACTTGGCTAGCTCTTCTCCCATGGCTTGTCGCTTAGGCTCAGAGAAACGCCGAAGAGTCTACTTGAGCGACTTGAACCCCTTTAGAATGTTAAGGCTATGCTCGGCCAGCCTGCGTGGGATTCCTAGCATGTCTGAAGGATGCTAGGCGAAGATGTCCCAATTCTCGCGCAAGAACTCCTGCAGTGCGGCGTCTGTTGTGGGGTTCAACTGTGCCCCGATGGATGCTGTTTTTGTAGGGTCCGTTGGGTGGACCTGGAATTTGACTATTTCGTCCGCTGGTTTAAAAGAGGTGGACTTGGGTCTTTTGTCGAGTATCACGTCGTCCCTGTCCACCGTGGAGCGCAACGCAGTTAGTTCTTCGGCCGCAAGGGCTTCGGATAATGCCTCGAGGGCTAGTGCAGCGGGTTTTTTTCGGCGCAGAGTGCTATGTCCGGATCACTAGCCAGAGTGATGATCCCATTGGGCCCGGGCATTTTGAGCTTCATGTACCCGTAATGGGGTATAGCTTGGAAGATCGTGAATGCCTCCCGCCCTAAAAGGGCGTGGTATCCACTACTGAATGGGGCCACTTGGAATGTGATTTCTTCGGACCTATAATTCTCCGGCGTGCCGAATACCACATCTATTGTGATTTTTTCCCACACATCGTGCCTCCCGACTAGGGATGATTCCTCTGAAGGTCGTGCTACTTTTCTCAATGCGGCTCTTTTCTATTTCCATTTTGCTAAGAGTTTCCTTGTAGATGAGGCTTAATCCGCTGCCACCGTCCATGAGCACTTTAGTAAGCCGGAAGCCGTCCACAATTGGACTAAGGACCAAAGCGGCTGGTGCTCGGGCTGTTCGGAATTGAGGTTCGTCACTGGCATTGAAGGTTATGGCCGTGTCGTTCCATGGATTTATTGCTGCAACGTGGCAGACTTCGGCAAGGCTGCGGAGTGTTCGCTTGCACCTATTATTTGAAGCGAAGGTCTCGAAGACTGTCAGTACTGTATTATTATTTTCCACGGGATGGTGCTCTGTTGTATTGTTGATGAGGATGTCCTCGACACTCTTGGCCACATAACGGAGTATCCAACATGCTCTAAGGCTGTGTGTTGGCATGGTATCCGATGTACTGTGAATTTTGCATGGCCCATTGAGCCATCCCTCCAATATAGTTCTACGCCCTGTAGTGGGCTTTTGTTTCTTTGTAATTGGGTCGGGTGACTTACGAGAGTACACCCTTTTAGTTCGGACGGGGGGGGGGGGGGGGGGGGGGGGGGGGGGGTTAGTGAGAGCCGGAGGGTCCCGGAAGTCAGCAAAGTGTGCTATGTCACAGCGACTTATGGCGTTGAGGATTCCCTTGTCCGTGCAATTTTTGCAAAAGAATGAAATTGCGTCTTCCTCGCGATAGTCCTTGACCTTGCCCATTACAAGGAGGAATCTGGCCCAATAGTGATGTACTGTCTCTTGGGGCTCTTGTCTAATGTGGGAAAGATCACTTGAGTCTGGGTGGGTGCATAGATTTAGGTCCAAACCCTGACCCGATCTGAGACCCAGGGGCGGAGGAGTTTCCGAGCTTGGCAGTACGGACTCCGGGATGTTGCCCAATAGTTCTGGCCCGCTGTCTGATTCTAGGTTCGAAGCTTGGGCCATGTCCTCCCATGGACGGGTATCCGGCTCGGAGAGCTCAGGAATCCGGACATAGTTTGTCCTCAAAATAGAGGAAGAATTGCTACATTGCTCCTCCACCACCGCTATCTGATGGGTGACCGGCGGAGAATTAATCTCCCTTTGGTCGGGTTTAAGCCCGATCCGATCATAGTCCGTTGCGACTCCCAGGGCGGCGATGCGATCCAAGAGCTCGTTCAGGGAAGAGAGCTCTATTGGATCCATCTGCTCGGCGAATCCCGAGCCGGCGTGGAGGCTGTTTTTGATGACCCAAGAAGTCATCGTCGGCGCGATGGCCGAACGGGCGGTCATGACGAAGGCGCCTAGTCGGAGATTTTGGCCTACAACCAGGGCTCCCCCCGAGGTAATGTTGTCCTTGACAACAAGACGAGCCATCAAGCCTTTATGTGGCGGCACAGTGGAACTCTCAATGAAAGCACCAATGTTGGTGTCAAAACCGGTGGATCTCGGGTAGGGGGTCCCGACCTGTGCGTCTAAGGCGGATGGTAACAGGAGGCGGGGGACACAATGTTTACCCAGGTTCGGGCCCTCTCGATGGAGGTAATACCCTACTTCCTCCTTGATTGATCTTGATGATAAGAGTATTACAAGAGTTGATAAACCATGAGATCATAGAGGCTAAACCCTAGAAGCTAGCCTATGATTATGATTGTTGTCGTCCTACGGACTAAACCCTCCGGTTTATATAGACACCGGAGGGGGGTAGGGTTACACAGAGTCGGTTACAAGGGAGGATATCTACATATCCGAATTACCAAGCTTGCCTTACATGCAAAGGAGAGTCCCACCCGGACACGGGATGAAGTCTTCAATCTTGTATCTTCATAATCCAACAGTCCGGCTGTCCGATGACCCCCTAATCCAGGACTCCCTCACCTACTCCTACTAGGAGTAGGATTCTCCTCTAGGGGCGCGCCCTAGGGGACCGCCGGCCCTCCCCTCCTCTCTCCTTTATATACGGGGGCGGGGGGCACCCCATAGACACACAAGTTGATCTTTAGCCGTGTGCGGTGCCCCCCTCCACAGTTTTCCACCTCGGTCATATTGTCGCAGTGCTTAGGCGAAGTCCTGCGTCGGTAACTTCATCATCACCGTCAACACGTCGTCGTGCTGATGGAACTCACCCTCGGCCTTAGCTGGATCAAGAGTACGAGGGATGACAACGAGCTGAACGTGTGCAGATCATGGAGGTGTCGTGCGTTCGGTACTTGATCGGTTGGATCGCGAAGACGTTCGACTATATCAACCGCGTTACTTAAAGCTTCCGCTTTTGGTCTATGAGGGTACATAGACACACTCTCCCCTCTTGTTTCTATGCATCTCCTAGATAGAACTTGCGTGATCGTAGGATTTTTTTTTGAAATAATGATTTCCCCAACAGTGGCATCCGAGCCAGGTCTATGCGTAGATGTTATATGCACGAGTAGAACACCAAGAGTTGTGGGCGATAATAGTCATACTGCTTACCAGCATGTCATACTTTGATTCGGCGTTATTGTTGGATGAAGCGGCCCATACCGACATTACATGACCGCGTTCATGAGACTAGTTGTACCGACGTGCTTCACACACAGGTGTCTAGTGGGTGTCTGTTTCTCCAACTTTAGTTGAATCGAGTGTGACTACGCCCGGTCCTTGTTGAAGGTTAAAACAGCACACTTGAGAAAAAAATCGTTGTGGTTTTTGATGTGTAGGTAAGAACGGTTCTTGCTAAGCCCGTAGCAGCCACGTAAAACTTGCAACAACAAAGTAGAGGACGTCCAACTTGTTCTTGCAGGGCATGTTGTGATGTGATATGGTCAAGAAGTGATTATATAAATTGTTGTATGAGATGATCATGTTCTGTAACAAAGTTATCGGCAACTGGCAGGAGCCATATGGTTGTCGCTTTATTGTATGAAATGCAATCGCCATGTAATTGCTTTACTTTATCACTAAGCGGTAGCGATAGTTGTATAAGCAATAGTTGGCGAGACGACAATGATGCTACGATGGAGATTAAGGTGTCAAGCCGGTGACGATGGTGATTATGACGGTGCTTTGGAGATGGAGATCAAAGGCACAAGATGATGATGGCCATATCATATCATTTATATAGATTGCATGTGATGTTTATCCTTTATGCATCTTATTTTGCTTAGTACAGCGGCAGCATTATAAGATGATCTCTCACTAAATTTCAAGGTATAAGTGTTCTCCCTGAGTATGCACTGTTGCTACAGTTCGTCGTGCCAAGACACCACGTGATGATCGGGTGTGATAAGCTCTACGTTCACATATAATGGGTGCAACCATTTTTGCGAACGCAGAATACTCAGGTTAAGCTTGACGATCCTAGCATATGCAAATATGACCTTGAAACACTGAGACCGAAAGGTCAAGCATGAATCATATAGTAGATATGATCAACATAGTGATGTTCACCATTGAAAACTACTCCATCTCACGTGATGATCGGACATGGTTTAGTTGATATGGATCACATTATCACTTAGATGATTAGAGGGATGTCTACCTAAGTGGGAGTTCTTAAGTAATATGATTAATTGAACTTTAATTTATCATGAACTTAGTACCTGATAGTATTTTGCATGTCTAGGTTGTTGTAGATATATGGCCCGTGCTACTATTCCTTTGAATTTTAATGCGTTCCTAGAGAAAGCTAAGTTGAAATATGATGGTAGCAACTACACGGACTGGGTCCGTAACTTGAGGATTATCCTCATTGCTGCACAGAAGAATTATGACATGGAAGCACCGCTAGGTGCTAGGCCTGCTGCAGATGCTACTGATGACGTTAAGAACGTCTGGCAGAGCAAAGCTGATGACTACTCGATAGTTCAGTGTGCCATGCTTTACGGCTTAGAATCAGGACTTCAACGATGTTTTGAACGTCATGGAACATATGAGCTGTTCCAGGAGTTGAATTTAATGTTTCAAGCAAATTCCCAGATTGAGAGATATGAAGTCTCCAATAAGATCTACAGCTGCAAGATGGAGGAGAATAGTTTCGTTAGTGAACATATACTCAGAATATCTGGGTACCACAACCACTTTACTCAACTGGGAGTTAATCTTCCAGATGATAGTGTCATTGATAGAGTTCTTCAATCACTGCCACCAAGCTACAAAAGCTTCGTAATGAACTATAATATGCAAGGGATGGATAAGACAATTCCTGAGCTCTTCGCAATGCTAAAGGTTGTGGAGGTAGAAATCAAGAAGGAGCATCAAGTGTTGATGGTAAACAAGACCACTAGTTTCAAGAAGAAGGGCAAAGGGAAGAAGGGGAACTTCAAGAAGAACAGCAAGCAAGTTGCTGCTCAAGTGAAGAAACCCAAGTCTGGACCTAAGCCTGAAACTGAGTGCTTCTACTGCAAAGGGACTGGTCACTGGAAGCGAAATTGCCCCAAGTATTTGGCGTATAAGAAGGATGGCAAAGTGAAAGGTATATTTGACATACATGTTATTGATGTGTACCTTACTAATGCTCGCAGTGGCGCCTAGGTATTTGATACTGGTTCTGTTGTTCATATTTGCAACTCGAAACAGGGCTACGGATTAAGCGAAGATTGGCTAAGGACAAGGTGACGATGCACGTGGGAAATGGTTCCAAAGTCGAGGTGATCGCGGTCGGCACACTACCTCTACGTCTACATTCGGGATTAGTATTAGACTTGAATAATTGTTATTTGGTGCCAGCGTTAAGCATGAACATTATATCTGGATCTTGTTTGATGCGAGACGATTATTCATTTAAATCAGAGAATAATGGTTGTTCTATTTATATGAGTAATATCTTTTATGGTCATGCACCCTTGATGAGTTTAATAATGATAGTGCAACTTATTTGTGGCACTGCCGTTTAGGTCATATTGGTGTAAAGCGCATGAAGAAACTCCATGCTGATGGGCTTTTAGAATCACTTGATTATGAATCACCTGATGCTTGCGAACCATGCCTCATGGGCAAGATGACTAAGACTCTATTCTCCGGAACAATGGAGCGAGCAACAGACTTGTTGGAAATAATACATACTGATGTATGCGGTCCGATGAGTGTTGATGCTCGCGGTGGTTATCGTTATTTTCTGACCTTCCCAGATGATTTAAGCATATATGGGTATATCTACTTGATGAAACATATATGAAACATTTGAAAAGTTCAAAGAGTTTCAGAGTGAAGTGGAAAATCATCATAACAAGAAAATTAAGTTTCTACGATCTGATCGTGGAGGTGAATATTTGAGTTATGAGTTTGGTCTTCATTTGAAACAATGCGGAATAGTTTCGCAACTCACGCCACCTAGAACACCACAGCGTAATGGTGTGTTTGAACATCGTAACCGCACTTTATTAGATATGGTGCGATCTATGATGTCTCTTACTAATTCACCGCTATCGTTTTGGGTTTATGCTTTAGAGATGGTTGCATTCATGTTAAATAGGGCACCATCGAAATCAGTTGAGACGACACCATATGAACTGTGGTTTGGCAAGAAACCCAAGTTGTTGTTTCTTAAAGTTTGGGGCTGCGATGCTTATGTGAAAAAGCTTCAACCTGATAAGCTCGAACCCAAATCGGAGAAATGTGTCTTCATATGATACCCAAAGGAGACTGTTGAGTACACCTTCTATCATAGATCCGAAGGCAAGATATTTGTCGCTAAGAATACATCCTTTCTAGACAAGGAGTTTCTCTTGAAAGAAGTGAGTGGGAGGATAGTAGAACTTGATGAGGTAACTGTACCTTCTCCCTTATTGGAAAGTAGTTCATCATAGAAATCAGTTCCAGTGATCCCTACATCAATTAGTGAGGAAGCTAATGATGATGATCATGAAACTTCTAATCAAGTTACTACCTAACCTCGTAGGTCAGCCAGAGTAAGATCCGCACCAGAGTGGTACAGTAATCCTATTCTGGAAGTCATGTTACTTGACCATGACGAACCCATGAACTATGAGGAAGCTATGATGAGTCCAGATTCCGCAAAATGGCTTGTGGCCATGAAATCTGAGATGGGATCCATGTATGAGAACAAAGTATGGACTTTGGTTGACTTGCCTGATGATCGGCAAGCCATAGAGAATAAATGGATCTTCAAGAAGAAGACTGATGCTGGCGGTAATATTACTGTCTACAAAGCTCGACTTGTTGTGAAAGGTTTTCGACAAGTTCAAGGAGTTGACTACGATGAGACCTTCTCACCCGTAGCGATGCTTAAGTCTGTCCGAATCATGTTAGCAATTGTCGCATTTTATGATTATAAAATTTGGCAAATGGATGTCAAAACTACATTCCTTAATGGATATCTTAAAGAAGAGTTGTATATGATGCAACCAGAAGGTTTTGTTGATCCAAAAGGTGCTAACAAAGTGTGCAAGATCCAGCGATCCATTATGGACTCGTGCAAGCATCTCGGAGTTGGAATATACGCTTCGATAGTGTGATCAAAGCATATGGTTTTATACAGACTTTTGGAGAAGCCTGTATTTACAAGAAAGTGAGTGGGAGCTCTGTAGCATTTCTGATATTATATGTGGATGACATATTGTTGATCGGAAGTGATACAATTTCTGAATAGCATAAAAGGATACTTGAGTAAGAATTTTTCAATGAAAGACCTCGGTGAAGCTGCTTATATATTGGGCATCAAGATCTATAGAGATAGATCAAGACGCTTAATTGGACTTTCACAAAGCACATACCTTGATAAAGTTTTGAAGAAGTTCAAAATGGATCAAGCAAAGAAAGGGTTCTTGCCTGTGTTACAAGGTGTGAAGTGGAGTCAGACTCAATGCCCGACCACTACAGAAGATAGAGAGAAAATGAAAGTTATTCCCTATGCCTTAGCTATAGGTTCTATCATGTATGCAATGTTGTGCACCGGACCTGATGTGTGCCTTGCTATGAGTTTAGCAGAGAGGCACCAAAGTAATCCTGGAGTGGATCACTCGACAGCGGTCAAGAACATCCTGAAATACCTAAAAAGGACTAAGGATATGTTTCTCATTTATGGAGGTGACAAAGAGCTCATCGTAAACGGTTGCGTCAATGCAAGCTTTGACACTAATCCGGATAACTCTAAGTCACAAACCGGATACGTATTTTTATTAAATGGTGGAGCTGTCAGTTCGTGCAGTTCTAAGCAGAGCGTCATGGTGGGATCTATGTGTGAAGTGGAATACATAGCTGCTTCGGGAGCAGCAAATGAAGGAGTCTGGATGAAGGAGTTCATATCCGATCTAGGTGTAATACCTAGTGCATCGGGTCCAATGAAAATCTTTTGTGACAATACGGGTGCAATTTCCTTGGCAAAGGAATCCAGATTTCACAAGAGAACCAAGCACATCAAGAGACACTTCAATTCCATCTGCGATCAAGTCAAGGAGGGAGACATAGAGATTTGCAAGAAACATACGGATCTGAATGTTGCAGACCCGTTGACTAAGCCTCTCTCATGAGCAAAACATGATCAGCAGCAAGACTCCATGGGTGTTAGAATCATTACTGTGTAATCTAGATTATTGACTCTAGTGCAAGTGGGAGACTGAAGGAAATATGCCCTGGAGGCAATAATAAAGTTGTTATTTATATTTTGTTATATCACGATAAATGTTTATTATTCATGCGAGAATTTTATTAACCGGAAACTTAGTACATGTGTGAATACATGGACAAACAGAGTGTCCCTAGTATGCCTCTACTTGACTAGCTCGTTAATCAAAGATGGTTAAGTTTCCTAGCCATGTACATGTGTTGTCATTTGATGAACGGGATCACATCGTTAGAGAATGACGTGATGGACTAGACCCATCCGTTAGCTTAGCACTATGATCGTTTAGTTTATTGCTATTGCTTTCTTCATGAATTATACATGTTTCGATGACTATGAGATTATGGAACTCCCGAATACCGGAGGAACACCATGTGTGCTATCAACCATCACAATGTAACTGGGTGATTATAAAGATACTCTACAGGTGTCTGCGATGGTGTTTTTTGAGTTGGCATAGATCGAGATTAGGATTTGTCACTCCGTGTATCGGAGAGGTATCTCTGGGCCCTCTTGGTAATGCACATCATTATGAGCCTTGCAAGCAATGTGACCAATGAGTTAGTCATGGGATGATGCATTACGGAACGAGTAAAGAAACTTGTCGGTGATGATATTGAACTAGGTATGATGATACCGATGATGGAATCTCGGGCAAGTAACATACCGATGAGAAAGGGAACAACGTATGTTGTTATGCGGTTTGACTGATAGAGATCTTCATAGAATATGTAGGAACCAATATGAGCATCCAGGTTCCGCTATTGGTTATTGACCATAGATGTGTCTCAGTCATGTCTACATAGTTCTCGAACCCGTAGGGCCCGCATGCTTAACGCTGACGATATATATTTATTGTGAGTTATGTGATTTGATGTACCGAAGGTTGTTCAGACTCCCGGATGTGATCACAGACATGACGAGGAGTCTCGAAATGGTCGAGACATAAAGATTGATATATTGTACCATGTTATTCGGATATCGGAAGTGTTCCGGATGGTTTTGGATAAAACCGGAGTGCCAGAGGCTTATCGGGACCCCCCCAGAAGTTATGGGCCTTAGTGGGCCTTAGGGGAGAGAGAGGGCCGCAACCAGGAGGTGGCGCCCCCCCAAGGGGAGTCCGAATAGGACAAGGGGAGGGGGTGCGGCCCCTCTTTCCCTCTCCCTCTCCTTCCTTCTTCTCCTAGTTAGACTAGGAAAGGGGGGGAACCTACTCCTACCAGGAGTACTGCCCAAACTTTTTTCTAGTTGAATTGCCATTATTTGTTTTTACTTTATGCTTTACAATGCACAATTCCATGAATCATAAAATAGATTAAGGGATTCTTTGATTCAAAGGATTCTCGAAGGAATTTTGGAGGATTCTAATCCTTAGGAATTTTTCCTATCTTGGTTGTTTGATTCGTAGGATTGTAAACCATAGGAATTTTTCCATATGATTTATTTGCACTAGATTTCATAGGAAACATCCCGTCCACTCAAACCTCTTTGAAAGAATTCTACGTTTTTTCTATGCACAATCAAACACTCATACCATCCTGTAGGATTCAAGATGACATTCCACTCTAATCCCATGTTCTTCCTATTCCGCGTTTTGGAAATCCTACGAATCAAAGAGGCCCTAGGTTTTTTATAAAAACTAATTGATTTTGAATGAGATGAACTATAAGAATTAAACGAAGGTCTACATTAGGCATATATGACTCAGAGCTTACATGCTACAGTGTGGTATTTATTCGTAATTTGGTTGCAAAATCTGACGCGTGCAATGCATGTGTACCTTACTAGTACTTCGAGTATGTGCAAAACACAATGGCATGCTACACAGTGTCTCTCTTACAGTTCATGAAGCCACGTGGCACATGTGGAGGCGTTGTCGCGACATCCTTGTGTGGATTGATCACAGTGACGTGCTGCTGGTTCCAAAAGAATGTACTCGTCCTCCCCGAGCCGCACTTGCAGTACATGCATGAAGCGAAGATGTGCACGCACGCCACGCACGCACTCATTCTCTCGCACGCACACGCGGGTACACGGGCGGACACAATTTTGTACCAAGATCCACCCCATTTGATAATTTGACACGTGTAAAGTCCTTCACTTCATTGATGGTCAATTAATACAGTGCATGCAAATTGAGTGGACGTGAGGGCGGAAGAAAGACATTACTACTCCATTGCGCGCATGCGAGTAGTTAAATCATGGGTTGCTAGTGGTACTTCCATTGGTCTCCTTCGTATTTTGTGTGTGCGTCTTCCTTCTTTTTGGGGGGTGATAATCCTCCTTCTTCTTTTGCTCATGTGTTTCTTATTTTGCTTCGGGTGTTTGGCCGCACGTGTCACCTTCTGTGCAAGGCATGAATAGAACAATGCTAAAAATGAGATGACTAGCAAATTAGATCATTCTTTATCGCCAATAGAACAATGCCTCTTGCTAGTAATATATAATAAGAGTAGAGAGTAGAGGATATGGCACTGGGCTGCCGTGTTTCGTGCTCCTCCGTCGTACTCTAGTGGAAAACTTGAGTATACCGCACGGTTCTGTGCTCCTCCTTAGGTCGTCGGCACAATTATATGAGCAGTCAAATCACAAGGCCCCGCCTTCCAGCAGTAATGAGCCGTCAAATCACAAAGGCCCTCGCCTCTCGTGAAAAGGACCAAGCTAGACTGCCCCGCCCTCTAGCCTTTTAAAAGATGTATACATTTGTACTGTAGTAGTATCGATGGATAGCACCGTGGAGCAAAACTAACAAGATGTAATTAAAGAAAAAAGGTGGTACATATAGAGAGCACTCATCGCCAAATTATGCATATACTATATGACACTACCCACTATGAAGGTACTAGTAACATAGACTAGTAACTGGTCTATGTTACTCTCCACTATGACCAGCCAAAGTTGAGGCACGGATACCAATGAGGGCCTGCTTGTGTCTATACTTGGACAACTCACCCGACTGCATGCGCACCAGGCAGACGAAGCTCATGTCGTGGTGGTGCCGTGTGCGGCCCACACATTAACCAAAACCTCTCGTCTCCATCTTAGCCTCCGCGTTTACAACATATCAATCTCAAGGCCAAGTAGCAACGTGAAACCTATGGTAGAGCCAATCGGATGGTTGAGAACACTACAATTCGTAGCTACAGATGCATGTGTGAGAGAGGACGAGTGCGTGCGTGTGTGAGAGAGTACAATTGTATGTGGGTGGCATCGACCTAGGGAGCAGTGATGGTGCGTGCGAGAAGTCCCGAGAGATAGGTGTAATGCGTCTGAAAAAAGACTAGTCTATAGCTCGCCACGAGGCCATTCCTGTCGAACGCCAAGCATAAGATATGTATCTGACGGTGCCAGTATTTGCACGTATACAGCAGTAGAAAAAGAACTAGTACCATGGCAGATGCTACACCACGGCCGAGAAAATGTGCCGACGTTACGCCATCCGGGAATAGTGCCGCACTTCGAAACTAGAACCGTCAATAAATTTTTAGCGCGTCTGGTCACATTCCAAATTACTACTGCTACCACGCTATATTTAATTGCAAACCTGTTCACACCGATCACAACCTAAACGGTTTCCCACTTAGGAGCGTATTAGTAGTACTCCTACTCGGTTATAAATACTACTATGCTAAGATGACTGCACATTCCTCCTCAACTCCTCATCCACAAAAAACAATCAAGTCAATCAAGCCATATCCAGCATGAGTTTTGGGTCGAGAGATTTCCACCAGGGAGAGGTGAGCATGGAAGAGGAAGCACGAGAGATGTCCCGCCTCGCCGCGAAAGCAGCCGACATGTCCAACCGCGCAGCAGTAGCAACATAGAGGTCCCGCCGTGCCGCCAAAGCAGCACAGAGGTCCCGCCGTGCCGTCGATGTAGCAGATTGGTCCGGCCACGCCGCGGAAGCAGCAAAGATGTCCCGCCGCGCCGCCGAAGTAGCAGGGAGGTCCCTCCGCGCCGCGGCGGCCTGGGAAAATTTCTCGCGGGCAGGCGAGGACTCTTACAGGCGCATGCATGCGATAGTCCCTAGCTAGATGGATCAGATCTCTGGCTGGGCGAGGATGCAGGACAAGGCTACCGGCGTCATCCAGCAACTGGGGGAGAGCAATGCGAAGCTCTAGGGCGAGCGCGACCTGCTGAGGGTGAAGATCGCCAGAAGGGCGAAGCAGGAGGAGGAGACTGAGGGAGTCCTGGATTAGGGGGTCCTCGGACAGCCAGACTATATACTTTGGCTGGACTATTGGACTTTGAGGATACAAGATTGAAGACTTCGTCCCGTGTCCGGGTGGGACTCTCTTTTGCGTGGATGGCAAGCTTGGCGATTCGGATATGTAGATCTCCTTCTCTATAACCGACTCTGTGTAACCCTAGCCCCTTCCGGTGTATATATAAACCGGAGGGTTTAGTCCGTAGGACAACAACAATCATAAGAAATAGGCTAGATTCTAGGGTTTAGCCTCTACGATCTCGTGGTAGATCTACTCATATAATACTCATATCATCAAGATCAATCAAGCAGGAAGTAGGGTATTACCTCCATCGAGAGGGCCCGAACCTGGGTAAACATTGTGTCCCCCGCCTCCTGTTACCATCATCCTTAGACGCACAATTCGGGACCCCCTACCCGAGATCCGCCGGTTTTGACACCGACATTGGAGCTTTCATTGAGAGTTCCACTGTGCCGCCACATAAAGGCTTGATGGCTCCTTCGATCATTGGCAACGATGCGATCCAGGGTGAGGTTTTTTTTCCCCCGGACAGATCTTTGTATTCGGCGGCTTTGTACTACGGGCCAACTCGCTTGGCCATCTGGAGCAGATCGAGAGCTACGCCCCTGGCCATCAGGTCAGGTTTGGAAGCTTGAACTATATTGCCGACATCCGCGGAGACTTGATCTTCGACGGATTCGAGCCCATGTCAGGTGCGCTGCACAGTCACGGTGAGCATGACTTAGCTTTGTCATCGGACGGTGTTCGGGAGATCACACATGTGGATACTCCGGCCCTCAATCCGGAGCAGATCATGTCGTCCGAGGACGGGTGGATGGACCTCGCCACGGAGGCCGCACACTCAGCGGCGATAGAGCCGAATAATGACTTCACCTCCTATGAGACCTGTGTTACCGGACCCTTGGATTCATCCCCGGCCACAGGCTCCGAACCGCTTGCGTCCGTGCCTATCCAATCTGATTGGGCACCGATCATGGAGTTCACCTCCGCGGATATTTTTCAGCACTCGCCCTTGGGCGATGTGCTAGATTCATTGAGGTCTCTCTCCTTGTCAGGAGGCCCTTGGCAAACTATGTCCGGCTTGAGTGGGAAGTGGACGACAAAGAAATTCATTCCCCACCTACCACCCACTTAATAGCCACTGTCGACGACTTAACTGACATGCTTGATTTCGGCTCCGAAGACATTGACGGTATGGACGACGATGCCGGAGAAGAACAGGAACCACCGCCCATAGGGCGCTGGACAGCCACCTCATCACACGATATATACATGGTGGATACACCCAAAGAAAACAACGATGAGGAATGGGAGGATGCAGCGAACGATAGTCCCCTCGAGAAGCAACCAAAGCGACGACGTAGGCGCCTCTCCAAATCCTGCCTCAGCAAAAACAGCGATAACAGTGCAAGAAAGAACAGTAACCCGGTCGACTCCAAAGGAAACGACGACCACATGGACCCAGCGATGGAGCAGGATGAGCCAGCGGCCGGCGAACATAGTACAGAGCCGCTGTCCGATCATGGCGACGCCGAGGGTAAAGCTCATCAACTTGTCTCCGGAGAGGAGAACAGTCCGGACGACGATGCACACATCATCCCGGAAAGGCACTTGGAACAAGAAAACCTCCATAGAAGGCTTATCGCCACCGTGAGGAGCCTGCAGAAGCAGAAGCAAAGGCTTAAGGCCGCGCAGAATACGCTCAATAGCAGATGGAACAAAGTGCTTGACACTGAAGAAAAGTACGGCAGCAGTCGCCACACAAAGAGCTATCCAAAGCGCAAGCTGCTGCCCGAATTCGACGACAAGGCTTTAGAGCCCATGCAGCCGAAAAATAAAATGGCCGATCAGCCGGATCGACCACCCCGTGGCCGCGACGGGGCGGCTAACGACGTCGCACACAAGTCAGTGCACGATTTACGCGAAGACCTGCACAAAAAAGCCGGTATGGCCAGGTCCATCTATGGATCCAGGAAGCGCGCTCCAGCACAGAATCATGGCCGCCCAAACGACTATACTGACCGAATAATAGCTCGGAATCAAAACCAAACTCTACAACCGTCCGAAGAATGCCATGACACATCCAAATACAGGGGTGCTGCGCACCCCCTATGCTTCACCGATGAGGTGCTGGACCACGAATTTCCAGAGGGATTCAAACTCGTGAACGTAGAGGCATACGACGAAATGAAAGACCCTGGGGTCTGGATTGAGGACTTTATCCTTCACATCCACATGGCTCGCGGAGATGATCTCCATGCCATCAAATACCTGCCCCTCAAGCTGAAAGGACCGGCTCGGCACTGGCTAAAAAGCCTCCCCGAAAACTCAATTGGAAGCTGGGAAGAGCTTGAGGATGCTTTTAGGGCCAATTTTCAAGGGACCTATGTCCGACCTCCGGACGCAGACGATTTAAATCACATAATTCAACAGCCCGGAGAGTCAGCCCGAAAGCTCTGGAACAGGTTTCTCATGAAGAAGAATCAAATCGTCGACTGCCCGGATGCCGAAGCCTTAGCGGCTTTCAAGCACAGTGTCCGGGATGAATGGCTCGCCAGAAACCTCGGCCAAGAAAAACCGAGGACAATGACATCCCTAACAAGCCTTATGACCCGCTTTTGCGCGGGCGAAGACAGTTGGCTGGCCCGTAGCAGCACAAGCAACCCAGGCACATCCGAAGTCAGGGATGGCAACGAGAAACTGTGACGCAATAAAAGCAAGCGTCGAAACAACGAAGACAGCCCATACAACACGGTGGTAAACGCCGGATTCAGGGACTCTCGACCCGATCAACGGAAAAATCCATTTGAAGGCAGCAGCGATGGACCATCCAGCCTAAACAAGATTCTAGAAAGATTATGTCAGATTCATGGCACCTCCGACAAACCTGCAAATCACACCAACAGAGAATGCTGGGTTTTCAAGCAGGCCGACAAGCTAAACGCCGAACACAAGGGGAGGGAGACACCAAGCGAAGACGAGAATGAGCCTCGCCAACCGAACACTGGGGGACAGAAAAAATTCCCACAAGAGGTCAAAACAGTGAACATGATTTACGCAACTCACATACCGAAGAGGAGGCACCAGCGTGCACCCCGAGACGTATACGCCGTGGAGCCCGTCACCCCCAAGTTCAACCCTTGGTCGGCCTACCCGATCACTTTTGATCGCAGGGATCACCCGACTAGTATCCGGCACGGAGGATCAGCTGCCTTGGTGCTAGACCCAATAATTGATGGATACCATCTCACCCGAGTCCTTATGGACGGCGACAGTAGTCTTAATCTGATATATCAGGACACCGTCCACAAAATGGGGATAGACCCAACAAGAATCAGCCAAAGCAATACTACCTTTAAAGGAGTAATACCAGGTCCAGAGGCCCGCTGCACGGGCTCTCTAGTACTAGAGGTTGTATTCGGTTCTCCCGACAACTTCTGAGGAGAAGAATAAAACTTCAACATCGCTCCATTCCGAAGCGGCCATCACGCACTACTCGGAAGAACGCCCTTCGCTCGTTTTAATGCAGTACTGCATTACGCTTATCTTAAGCTTAAGATGCCCGGTCCACGTGGCATCATCATAGTTAGCGGAAACACAGAGCGTTCCTCACGTATGGAGGAATACGTGGCGGCTTAGCAGCCAATCATTGAACGGCCTCTCCAACCAGAAAAAATGATCGATCGTCAAGACCGCGGACATGGTTAGACGAGTGTGGCGCACCACTAGATGTAACAGTTCAGATAAACCTGAGATTGGGTCGATGGATATACCCCCATAGGTGGTGCTAGGGGCTTCCCGCATATAAAAAGGGCTACAGTTCGACTTGACCCTATTTAGATTGCATTTTAATGGTTCATTAAGAATAACCAATTTTTTGCACGAAGACTTTCACCTATGTTTTTCTCTTTTACAGATGATCATCGTGCTACACCCTTCCAGAATACGACACAACAGAGACACAGACGCAGACGTGCAGCAGGGCCTCACTCAAAGGCTTCTTTTTAGATTAAGACCCAGTGTAAACCTTTTTTACTGGCTCTTGTTGCTTCACTCCCTCTGGATACTCAACACAACCGAAAGGGATGCTGGCGTTATTGGCATTTCATCACGTCAGACTAATGCAAGTACCTGGAAAATCAGGGCTCATTATCAAGGGCGTTACTCAGCCCAGTATATGTTGTAAAGTCCGAATACCTTAGGGAGTGTTCGGCGTCGTGAGTTTGGCCTTATATGCATCAGCTCCGAATCATGTCTTTGGTCAATAGTTGGGTTTGCCCAGCTCCCGTGTTTTGCTACCTTACGTTCCGCTCTATTAGCTAAGGTGGCACCGGGAGAACTACTGCGATTGTGCCCTGGTTCATCTGGATGAGCACCATAGTAGAGAAAGCCGAAAACTGACTGCCATGATAAAGCGCGAGACTGGTCAACGACTCGATGACTCAGCGGAATCTTCGCGATTCCTCCACATTAACGAAGGTCCGGTTTCCCGGTCATGTACGTACGCGCACCGTATTCGGATGAGCACGGACGTACCAGGGGCTATATAGTAGCCCCACCGTCAAACTCCTATGGCTAAGTGAAAGTGTTAAAGCTATATAGTCCGATTGCCTTGTTCGCCGTGCTATCACCTCCTTAATGGACCAAGACGTTGGGTCAAGTGTGAATACGCGCTTTTCCGAACACCCCCGCATTATGTGCGTGGGGGCTGAAGCTAACGACTGCAAACTTTCAGGTTATATACATACGTAAACGGCCGCACAGGAGGCATCATAATACTTTCAGGCAAAAGTATAAACACAGCCTTTATAATCCAAATAGCATTGTTTTTACAATTGGGACACATGTCACTCGAACATGATACTCTTCGAGCACTGAGCCTCTATTAAACGAGCGCCTTCTAGGACTTCTTCAAAATAGTTCTTAGCCGGGACCTGGCCTACGGCCGGATCCCGGGTTGCAATAGTGGTGGCCTCCATCTCTGCCAATATGTCTTAACACGGGCAAGGGCCATCCACGCACCCTCTATGCACGCCGACCCCTTTACAGCGTCGATATGCGGCACAGCACCAAGGAATCGTTGCACTAAACCAAAATAACTATTCGGCCTTGGTCCCTTCAGCCAAAGATGATCCACGACAGACCTCATGGCAAGTCCGAACAACCTATGGAGCTCGGCCCACTCGGCCATTTGTTCATTTAACAGCAGCGGACGCGTTGGAGCACTGAACTGCGACCAGAACAAATTTTCCAGTTCATGATCTTTCTGATCTTTGAAAAACTCAGTCGCATCAGCAGCACTCATTGCCAAGTCCGAATACGTGTCTGCAGCACTCCATAATTGATCCAGAGGGGCATACTTTGGATCTTCGAACTTCGTCTGCAACAAAAAGGGCTTCCCAGCCGTGATATCTCCGGCTTGACGGAGCTCCTCCTTTGCTGCTCTGATTGGAGAGCGGGTTTCCTTGGCTGCTTCCATGGCTTTCTTTAGGTCAGCCCCTTCCGCTTGGCTTTCCATTTCAAGAAGCTCATATCGACCGGCGTCATCTTTCAGCCCAACAGCCATCTTGGCTATTTTATCTTCGCTCTGGCGATGAGCAGCCTGTTCGGCTCTTAAGTCGGACGCCTTTATGGAGGCCGCATCACTTCTCCTGGCTTGTTCCTTGGCTCGGGCAAGTTCCGCCCGAAGGGTCTCCACGGCGGCAACTCCATCTGCAATCACAACATATTACAGATACTAGCATCATGCTCCTCTTAATATTGGTTGACCACCCGAAAATACATACCCTGTGCCTCATCAAGCCGCTTGTTCACAAGTGCAATGTCGGCATCTGCCGCGTCAAGTTGCCGCCTTAGTCTAGCAAACTCAGCAGTCCGGCCAGCCACTGGAACCTCAGCCGCCTGCACATGAAAACAGCGCGATCATTACCTAGGATTATGATCCTCTGTTTGCCGCCTCTGGATAGCAACCAGAGTCTCAGGGGCTACTATTTGTATAGAGCATGCCTAGCGTGTGCGGTACCGTCAAAAAATTTATATATTACTTTGCGTACCTCAAAACATCTTAGCAGGCTCGTAAAAGCCTCATGCAACCCACTTTTGGCGGATGAAATTCTCTCAACCACCGTACCAATTAAAGCATGATGCGCCTCTGAGAGAGCCGCTTGCTCCAGAAGACCCATCAGTGCATCCGGTTGTGCACCGGACAATCCCAGACTCTTTCTGTTGCCGTCCTTAGGAGCCGAGTACTCCGGACTTCGGGTAGCCGAAGGGTTACCTTCTGTCCTTGGCGGATCAGGAGAAATCCTCCGTGATGACACCTCAGGGTCGTCCGCCCCAAGAGGCGGGGAGACAAGGGGAGGCGTTTCGCTCTCCATCATCTCTGGAAGAAGATCCCCCGAAGACAAACTCTGTTGAGAAGGGCTACGAGCCGGACTGCAAGATATATGTCTCGGTTATTGTCCTCAGAGATAAAACAGGATATGTTTACCAAAGTACTCTTGTTCACTTACAGCTCGGCGGAGGGCTGGCCCCCTTGCGGGCAATGTGCGGTAAGAACGCCCTATGGGGGAAGGGCTCCCTGATGAAGGTTTCTTCCCTCGTTTGGAAACCTTCATTTTCCAAGTCTTCGAAGGCGATTGATACGTCTCCAACATACCTACTTTTCCAAACACTTGTGCCCTTGTTTTGGACTCTAACTTGCATGATTTGAATGGAACTAACCCGGACTGACGCTGTTTTCAGCAGAATTACCATGGTGTTATTTATGTGCAGGAGCAAACGTTCTCGGAATGACCTGAAACTTCATGGAGCCACTTTTCAGAAAATAAGAAAAATATCTGCAAAAGATGAAGGCCAGGGGGCCCACCACCTCCCCACGAGGGTAGGGGCACGCCTGCCCCCCTAGGGCGCGCCCCCTACCTCGTGGGCCCGCTGTTGACTCTCCGACTCCAACTCCAACTACATATATTGAGTTTCGGGGAGAAAAAAATTAGAGAGAAGAAATCATCGCGTTTCACGATACGGAGCCGCCGCCAAGCCCTAAAACCTCTCGGGAGGGCTGATCTGGAGTCCGTTCGGGGCTCCGGAGAGGGGAATCCGTCGCCATCGTCATCATCAACCATCCTCCATCACCAATTTCATGATGCTCACCGCCGTGCGTGAGTAATTCCATCGTAGGCTTGCTGGACGGTGATGGGTGTTGGATGGGATCTATCATGTAATCGAGTTATTTGTTAGGGTTTGATCCCTAGTATCCACTATGTTCTGAGATTGATGTTGCTATGACTTTGCTATGCTTAATGCTTGTCACTAGGGCCCGAGTGCGATGATTTTAGATCTAAACCTATTATGTTTTCATCAATATATGAGTGTTCTTGATCCTATCTTGCAAGTCTATAGTCACCTATTATGTGTTATGATCCGTTAACCCCGAAGTGACAATAATCGGGATACTTACCGGTGATGACCGTAGTTTGAGGAGTTCATGTATTCACTATGTGTTAATGCTTTGTTCCGGTTCTCTATTAAAAGGAGGCCTTAATATCCCTTAGTTTCCATAAGGACCCCGCTGCCACGGGAGGGTAGGACAAAAGATGTCATGCAAGTTATTTTCCATAAGCACGTATGACTATGTTCGGAATACATGCCTCCATTATATCAATGAACTGCAGCTAGTTCTGTGTCACCCTAGGTTATGACTGTTACATGATGAACCGCATCCGGTATAATTCTCCATCACTGATCCATTGCCTACGAGCTTTTCATATATTGTTCTTCGCTTATTTACTTTCTCGTTCCTATTGCTATCATCACTACAAAATACCAAAAACATTGCTTTTACTACTGTTACCTTTTGTTACCGTTATCACTACTATCATATTACTTTGCTACTAAACACTTTGCTGCAGATATTAAGTTTCCAGGTGTGGTTGAATTGCCAACTCAGCTGCTAATACTTGAGAGTATTCTTTGGCTCCCCTTGTCTCGAATCAATAAATTTGGGTTGAATACTTTAACCTCGAAAACTGTTGCGATCCCCTATACTTGCGGGTTATCAAGACTATTTTTTGGCGCCGTTGCCGGGGAGCATAGCTCTATTCTTTGAGTCACTTGGGATATATATCTTCTTATCATTATGAAGAACTTGAGAGATCCAAAAACCAAGATCTATCCCTCAACTACGAGGGGAGGTAAGGAACTGCCATCTAGCTCTGCACTTGATTCACCTTCTGTTATGAGTAAGTTTGCGACACCTACACCTGCTTCTGCTATTCGTTCTGATATGTCGCATGTTATTGATGATGCCACTTCTGCTATGCATGATACTTATCATGAAACTACCTCTATGCCTGATACTACCATGCCACTTAGTGATTTTCTTGATAAACAACTTGCTAGGGCTAGAGAAATTGAAAATATTGAATCTGATGATACTGATGAAAGTGATGCTGAAGAATCACTTGTTATTCCTAAGGGTCATGTTTTTGATCAAGAACCTTCCTTAGCTATTTTAGCGTGCCAAAATAGAACTGAACTCAAAAGATTATTAGCTAAATGGAGTAAGCAATCTTTAAATGCTAGAATAAAACCTGACCCTGCTTTTGCTACTTCACCTATCTTTGTTACTGATAAGGATTATGAATTCTCTGTTGATCCTGATATAATTACTTTGGTTGAATCTGATCCTTTTCATGGTTATGAATCTGAAACTGTTGTGGCACATCTTACTAAATTAAATGATATAGCTACCCTGTTTAGTAAAGATGAGAGAACTCGTTACTTTTATATCCTTAAAATATTTCCGTTCTCATTAAAGGGTGATGCTAAGATATGGTTTAATTCTCTTGATCCTGGTTGTGTGCGTAGTCCCCAGGATATGATTCATTACTTCTCTGCTAAATATTTCCCTGCTCATAAGCAACAAGCTGCTTTAAGGGATATATATAATTTTGTGCAAATTGAAGAAGAGAGTCTCCCACAAGCTTGGGGGAGGCTTCTCCAATTACTTAATGCTTTGCCTGATCATCCTCTTAAGAAAAATGAAATACTTGATATCTTCTATAATGGACTAACCGATGCCTCCAGAGATTACCTGGATAGTTGTGCTAGTTCTGTTTTTAGGGAAAGAACGCCGAATGAAGCTGAAATTCAATTGAATAATATGTTGATAAATGAAAATAATTGGACACCTCCGGAGCCAATTCCTGATCCTATTCCTAAACCAACTCCGAAGAGGGGTATTCTCTTTCTCAGTCCTGAAGATATACAAGATGCAAAGAAATCTATGAAAGAAAAGGGTATTAAAGCTGAAGATGTTAAAAATTTACCTCCTATTGAAGAAATACATGGTCTTAATTTACCGCCTGTTGAAGAAACAAATAATCTTAATCCATTACCTATGGAAGAAACTTATGGTCTTGATAACCCGACACAGGTAGTAAAGGTAAATTTTCTCTATAGATATGATAAAGCTGAAATTCCATTTACTAAATTTACTACCCCATGCTTAGATCAGTTTGATAAATTTATGGCTAAGCAAGAAGACTTTAATGCTTATTTTGGTAGACAATTGAAATACAATTCAAATATGCTTGAACACTTGGGTGATTATATGGCTAATGTCAAAGGTGAACTTAAACTTATTAGTAAACATGCTTCTACGATTACCACTCAAGTAGAACAAGTACTTAAAGCTCAAAATGATTTGCCCAATGAATTGAATAATAAGAATAATGATAATGTTGGAGTTATGACTAGAGGTGGTAAAATGAATCAGGAACCTTTGTATCCTGAAGGCCACCCTAAGAGAATTGAGCAAGATTCTCAGAGAAATAATATAGATGTACCTAGTTCTTCTAAAAAGAAGAAAAAGAAAAATGATAGGACTTTGCATGCTTCTAGTGATCCTATTGTTGAAACACCTGAGAATCCAAATGATATTTCTATTTCTGATGCTGAAACTCAATCTAGTAATGAACCTAAAACTAGTGATAATGCTAATAATAATGTTCATGATGATGCTCAACCTAGTAATGATAATGATATAGAAATTGAACCTGTTGTTGATCTTGATAACCCACAATCAAAGAATCAACGTTATGATAAGAAAGACTTTGTTGCTAGGAAACATGGTAAAGAAATAGAACCATGGGTTCAAAAACCCATGCCTTTTCCTCCCAAACCATCCAAGAAAAAGGATGATGAGGATTTTGAGCGCTTTGCTGAAATGATTAGACCTATCTTTTTGCGTACGCGATTAACCGATATGCTCAAAACCAATCCTTATGCTAAGTACATGAAAGATATTATTACAAATAAAAGAAAGATACCGGAAGCTGAAATTTCCACCATGCTTGCTAATTATACTTTTAAGGGTGGAATACCAAAGAAACTTGGAGATCCAGGAGTACCCACTATACCATGCTCCATTAAAAGAAACTATGTTAAAACTGCTTTATGTGATCTTGGAGCCGGTGTTAGTGCTATGCCTCTCTCTTTATATCGTAGACTTGATTTGAATAAGTTGACACCTACTAAAATATCTTTGCAAATGGCTGATAAATCAACTGCTATACATGTCGGTATTTGTGAGGATGTGCCTGTTGTAGTTGCAAACATTACTATTTCAACGGACTTTGTTATTCTTGATATTCCCGAGGATGATAGTATGTCTATTATTCTTGGAAGACCCTTTTTGAATACTACAGGGGCTGTTATTGATTGCACTAAAGGCAATGTCACTTTTCATGTTAATGGCAATGAGCATACGGTACACTTTCCGAGGAAACAACCTCAAGTTCATAGTATCAATTCTATTGGAAAAATTCCATCGATTATATTTGGAGGTTTTGAATTTCCTCTTCCTATCGTCAAGAAGAAATATGATATTCTTATTATTGGGGATGTGCATATCCCCGTTGAGGTAACATAGTGTTATTCGAAATTTCTCCGGTTCCATGTTATTCGGAATGAGTTCGTTAACAAGACTTGATCAACCTTGTTAGAGGATTCCTTTTGATGATCATGAGATGGATGAAACTAGAAGGCACAACCTTGTGTACCCCACTTTTACTTTCTGTTATTTATATTAAATAAAATAAAAATAAATATTTTTCTGTATGTTATCTGATTATCCGTGCAATATAAAAATACCTCAAAAATAAAAGTTCTCCAAATGCCCTGAAATTTAAATATGATTTTTTTCTAGAATATTTCAGAATATTTGGCACTGAGAACACAGCAGGGGGGCAACCACCTGCCCACGAGGGTGGAGGGCGCGCCCTACCCCCTGGGCATGCCCCCTGCCTCGTGGGCCCATGGTGGCCCTCCTCCACTTATTCCTGCACCCACACACTTCATCTTCCTCCCACAAATACGAATATCCAGCTCAAGCACGAGTTCTAGCTCATCTTGCTGCCATTTTCGATCTCCTTGCTCAAAGCACCTCTCACAAAACTGCTTGGGGAGATTTTTCCTTGGTATGTGACTCCTCCATTGGTCCAATTAGTTTTTGTTCTAGTGCTTTATTCATTGCAAATTTTTGCTGGTTAGGAGACCTTGTTCTTGAGCTTGCATGTCAAATTTATATGGTCAAAAGTAGTATTGATGCATGATATAGGCCCTAGGCACCTATAGGAGTAGTTGCTATCAATATTATTGAGTTTGGTTTACCTTTATTTTGAAGTTACTAAATTTTTTAGAATTTTTCAGAAAATGATGAGGAGACTATTGAGGGGCTTGTCGAGCCAAAGCTCGAAGGAAAAGGCACCGAAGCCTAAGTATAATTTGTCGCGCACCAAGGAGGTTTGGGCGTGTGAATGGCCTTCCGACGATTTCTTGAGAGCAGCCGGTATTTATGAAGATTTTCATGAGTTGGCTAAGAATGCAGGCGTCACCGCTTTCCTCCACGACCAATGCGATCAGTATCTCTTACTCACAAATACATTTGTGCAAAACTTTCATTTCCATTCTAGGAGCACGCACCTACGGTGGAGTTTCATTTATATGATGAGCATAAGGAGATGTCACTTTATGATTTCTGTCAGATTTGTTTAGTCCCTTTTGAGGGCAAGACAGAAGAACCACATCATGATGATGTGGAGGGGTTTATTGATACTATCACTGTAGGGGAAACTAGGAAGGTTTGCGATGGATGAATCACTAGCATACATTTTCCTGTTTTACGTTACTTTACATTATTTGCTAGTCGTTGCTTAATTGGACGCGGAAACTGTGGAAACCTTAGCATCCATGATATAATTATTCTGCTCCATGGTTTATACAGTGATAACACTTTTAGTATGGGCGGTATTATTGCCAAACGGTTAAGTATGAACCGTACCAAGGGCCCCATCTTTGGAGGCATCTATGCTTCACGCCTAGCTGCACAATTTAACATACCTATTAGGCATTTTGAGAAGGAAGAAAATGTGTTTCCTCATGTTTATCTAGATTATAAAAGTATGGTGGCACATGATTTTATTGTTAAGAATAGGGAAGGAGAGCTTAAATATCAATTGTTCTTTAATAAACATCATCCTGAGACTATTACCCTGCCTGCTCCTTCTTTGTTTTATTTATCTGTAGGCTAGTACCTTGTTCCGTTGAAGGCTATCCACGCCTACCGGAACCCTGCACCAGCCATGGAGCCGGAGCCGGAACCACAAGTTGATCCTCCACGAGAGTCTAATTACCAGTGGGATCCAGAGATGATTGTCAGCCAGTGGCAATCGGAGTCTTCCTCTTCTTCATCTCAGTACGACCCTAGCTACTATTATGGATATCCGCCAGACAAGCCGTGGCCATAGAACAACTTAGACCAAAAGCCTAAGCTTGGGGGAGTACATATTCCCCACTGACATTACATTTATGTTCACACACTCATTGCTAGATGTCGGTGCTCATACTTTTTCATTGTATCATCCATGCTAGTTCAATTTCCTTTTTATGCTTTCTTCTTGTGTGTTTGATAAACCTTAAGAAAAAACCAAAAAATAGTTGTAGCTTTTAATTAGTTTACTTTCCATGCTTTTAGTAGTAATTAAAAAAGAAAACCCAAAAAGATTTCCTATTCTTCTTTTGCTTGTTGGGAGCTTTCCTATGTAAATAGTTTTATTTCTTTCCTTTTCTTTGGGGGTCGATAGGAGAAGACCATAATTAAATTGTTGAAGTGACTCTTACATGCATTATTGTTGATCTGACAAAAGAGCCCATGTTGCCTTGTCTTCTCCTGTTTATTGAATGCCCGCAGATTCCAGCTTAGTCCAATGCACGTGCACTATTATTATTATTCACACTATTCGGTCGTGCAAGTGAAAGGCAATTATGATGATATATGATGGATTGGCTGAGATGAGAAAAGCTGGTATGAACTCGACCTCTTTTGTTTTTGTAAATATGATTAGTTCATCGTTCCTGATTCAGCCTATTATGAATAAACATGTTTGCAATGAGAATTAGAGATCATAGTTTCTTGTGCCATGTTTGATTAGCTATGAGTTATAATGGTTTACCTTGCGTGCCAACATGCTATTAAAATGATTATGATGTGGTATGATAGGGTGGTATCATCCTCTGAATGTTTTAAGTGACTTAACTTGGCGCATGTTCACGCATGAAGTTGAAACAAAATCAACATAGCCTTCACGATATTTGTGTTCATGGTGGATTATATCCTACTCATGCTTGCATTCGGTGTTGATTAATTTTAATGCATGTTCATGACTGTTGTCGCTCTCTAGCTGGTCGCTTCCCAGTCTTTTGCTAGCCTTCACCTATACTAAGCGGGAATACTGCTTGTGCATCCAATCCCTTAAACCCCAAAGTTATTCCACATGAGTCCACTATACCTACCTATATACGGTATCTACCTGCCGTTCCAAGTAAATTTGCATGTGCCAAACTCTAAACCTTCAAATAAATATCCTGTTTTGTATGCTTGAATAGCTCATGCATCAACTAGGGTTGTCTGTATCTTCCATGTTAGGCGGGTTATTCTCAAGAGGAGTGGACTCTGCTCCTCACTCACGAGATAAATGGCTGGTCACCGGGATGCCCAGTCCCATGCTTTATGCAAACTAAATCAAAATAATTGCAAACAAAACTCCCCCAGGGACTCTTGTTAGTTGGAGGCACTCGTTGTTTCGAGCAAGCCATGGATTGATGCTTGTTGGTGGAAGGGGGAGTATAAACTTTACCATTCTGTTTGGGAACAACCTATAATGTGTGTAGCATGGAATATATCGCCATCTCTTAGTTGTTATGTTGACAATGAAAGTATACCGCTCAAAATATTATTCACCTCTGTTTCAAAACCGAGCTCTGGCACGTCTACAAATCCATGCTTCCCTCTGCGATGGGCCTATCTATTTACTTTTATACTGAGTCATCATCCTCTTATTAAAAAGCACCAGTTGGAGATCACCACTGTCATTTGCATTCATTATTGTTAGTTTACATTGAGTATGACTTGACTGGATCTCTTTTACCATGAATTACAATGTCTAGTCAGTCCTTGGTCTTTAAAGGTGGTCTGCATTTATGTTTTGCGGTCTCAGAAAGGGCTAGCGAGATACCATCTTGTTATATCATATTATGATTATTTTGAGAAAGTGTTGTCATCCAAGATTTATTATTATGGCTCGCTAGTTGATTATGCTATTGATATGAGTAAACTTGAGACCTATGCGTTATTGTGAATGTGGTTAGTTATAATCTTTGTTGAAAACTTGAATGTTGGCTTTACATATTTACAACAACAAGAGCAAACAGAGTTTGTAAAAGTTTTTCTTTATCACTTTCAGTTTGTCAACTGAATTGCTTGAGGACAAGCAAAGGTTTAAGCTTGGGGGAGTTGATACGTCTCCAACATATCTACTTTTCCAAACACTTTTGACCTTGTTTTGGACTCTAGCTTGCATGATTTGAATGGAACTAACCCGGACTGATGTTGTTTTCAGCAGAATTACCATGGTGTTATTTATGTGCGGGAGCAAACGTTCTCGGAATGACCTGAAACTTCACGGAGCCACTTTTCAGAAAATAAGAAAAATACCTGCAAAAGATGAAAGCCAGGGGGCCACCACCTCCCCACGAGGGTAGGGGGCGCGCCCCCTACCTCGTGGGGCCCCTGTTCACTCTCTGACTCCAACTCCATATATTGAGTTTCAGGGAGAAAAATCAGATAGAAGAAATCATCGTGTTTTACGATACGGAGCCGCCGCCAAGCCCTAAAACCTCTCGGGAGGGCTGATCTGGAGTCCGTTCGGGGCTCCGGAGAGGGCAATCCATCGCCATCGTCATCATCAACCATCCTCCATCACCAATTTCATGATGCTCACCGCCGTGCATGAGTAATTCCATCGTAGGCTTGTTGGACGGTGATGGGTTGGATGGGATCTATCATGTAATCGAGTTCGTTTTGTTAGGGTTTGATCCCTAGTATCCACTATGTTCTGAGATTGATGTTGCTATGACTTTGCTATGCTTAATGCTTGTCACTAGGGCCTGAGTGCGATGATGTCAGATCTAAACCTATTATGTTTTCATCAATATATGAGTGTTCTTGATCCTATCTTGCAAGTCTATAGTCACCTATTATGTGTTATGAACCGTTAACCCCGAAGTGACAATAATCGGGATACTTACCGGTGATGACCATAGTTTGAGGAGTTCATGTATTCACTATGTGTTAATGCTTTGTTCCGGTTCTCTATTAAAAGGAGGCCTTAATATCCCTTAGTTTCCGTAAGGACCCCGCTGCCACGGGAGGGTAGGACAAAAGATGTCATGCAAGTTCTTTTCCATAAGCACGTATGACTATGTTCGGAATACATGCCTACATTATATCAATGAACTGGAGCTAGTTCTGTGTCACCCTAGGTTATGATTGTTACATGATGAACCGCATCCGGCATAATTCTCCATCATTGATCCATTGCCTACGAGCTTTCCATATATTGTTCTTCGCTTATTTACTTTCCCGTTGCTATTGCTATCATCACTACAAAATACCAAAAACATTGCTTTTACTATTGTTACCTTTTGTTACTGTTATCACTACTATCATATTACTTTGCTACTAAATACTTTGTTGCAGATATTAAGTTTCCAGGTGTGGTTGAATTGACAACTCAGCTGCTAATACTTGAGAATATTCTTTGGCTCCCCTTGTGTCGAATCAACAAATTTGGGTTGAATACTCTACCCTCGAAAACTGTTGCGATCCCCTATACTTGTGGGTTATCAGCGCTCCTTTTCCTTCCTTGGGGAGAGGGGATTCTAGATTCTTCTCCCCGATTATCCTCCTTCGTGGAGACACTAATTCCCCCAGTTTGGATGAGTAATGCATGAAGCCCGCTTTCGGCTTCTTTATTCCTCCCTTTATCTTCCCCTGATGGCACTTGATAAGGTGTGTGCTCAAGCATCCTGGCTAGTACAGGATCCAGTGAGCCTTCGGGAAGGGGGGCCGAACACCTGATCATCTTCGCCTTTCTTATCCAGTCCTGGCCAAGAGCGATTTTTTCAGAAATGATGTTGTGACAAATAAAAAGACAGCATGTTCGGCCACGGAATTACTTACGTGGGTATCTAGACGGTTGCAGTTGAGACCCGCATCCTCGGTGGTGTCCGAACACTTTATTCGTGATCCGAAGAACAATCCATACATCTCTTCGAGCGTCACGAGGAAGAATTGCTGAATAGTTCGCGGTCCTTCCGGGTTGAACTCCCACATACGGAGAGATCGACGTTGGCATGGCAGGACCCGACGAACTAGCATAACTTGCATTACCTTGACAAGACTGACATCCCTCTTGAGGAGATCTCGGATGCGACTTTGCAATGTCAGCGTGTCATTAGCTGGTCCCCGGTCCAGCCCCTTGTTGACCCATGACGCCCGTTGTGGCGGGGGGGGGGGTGAGCGGAAGGCGGGGGCAGCTGCCCACTTCGTACTTCGGGGAGCTGTGATGTAAAACCACTCCCGCTGCCATAAGTTGGACACCTCTGGGAAGGAACCCTTTGGCCATAGAGCATCGGCGCCTTTGCCTATTATGGCACCTCCGCATTCTGCGTGTCGCCCATCGATCTTCTTCAGCTTCACATTGAAGGTCTTGAGCCATAAGCCGAAGTGTGGGGTGATGCGGAGGAAGGCCTCACACACGACGATAAACAACGAGATGTGAAGGATGGAATCTGGAGCTAGATCGTGGAAATCGAGCCCGTAATAGAACATAAGCCCTCTAACAAAGGGATGAAGACTAAAGCCTAGCCCTCTGAGGAAGTGGGAAACAAATACAACACTCTCATTGGGTTCGGGAGTGGGGATGACCTGCCCTTGAGCAGGCAGCCTGTGCGAGATTTCGACGGTTAGATATCTGGCTTCCCTTAGCTTCTTGATGTCCTCCTCTGTGACAGAGGAGGCCATCCACCGACCTGGAAGGTTGGATCCGGACATGGTTGAAGGTCTGAAGCGCTTAGCCTGAGCCTTGGGTGTTGGAACTCGAGGTGGGGAAGGGGAAGGATCGAGCGCGAGAAGAAAAGGACAAGCCTTGGCCCCTTTATAAAGAGGGTGAATACCAAGCGTCCTCCGCGTGGCCGTTTGGAACTTGCCTAAAATCGAGGAGTCATACTAACAAGCACGATTGGGTTACCCACACCCGTATTGATGAGAATCCCGTGATAAGGGGAACACGATCTCTGCTTCGACAAGACATGCCAATAAAACCGCCTCGCAACACGTGCAGTGGCAGGCAGGGAAAAACAGTTCGTAATGACCGGGCCATGGCAGGACGTCACGTTATGAAAAGTTGTCAACAGATTAGATTTGTGGAATAATATACTCTCTACGGTGGTATGTGGAATTTGTTCTGCAGAGCCAGACATGATCCTTGTGTTCAAAATCTACTCTGGAGTATTCGGAGAAGGAACCCGCCTTGCAATGCCGCAGACAATCTGCATGCTGGACTCATCATCATTGAAGCCTGGTTCAGGGGCTACTGAGGGAGTCCTGGATTAGGGGGTCCTTGGACAACCGGACTATATACTTTGGCCGGACTGTTGGACTATGAGGATACAAGATTGAATACTTCGTCCCGTGTCCGGGTGGGACTCTCTTTTGCGTGGAAGGCAAGCTTGGCGATTCGGATATGTAGATCTCCTTCTCTGTAACCGACTCTGTGTAACCCTAACCCCTTCCGGTGTCTATATAAACCAGAGGGTTTAGTCCATAGGACAACAACAATCATAATCATAGGCTAGCTTCTAGGGTTTAGCCTCTACGATCTCGTGGTAGATCTACTCTTGTAATACTCATATCATCAAGATCAATCAAGCAGGAAGTAGGGTATTACCTCCATCGAGAGGGCCCGAACCTGGGTAAACATTGTGTCCCCCGCCTCTTGTTACCATCAGCCTTAGACGCACAGTTCGGGACCCCCTACCCGAGATCCGCCGGTTTTGACACCGACAGAGACCACTGCCGTGTTGCGGAGGACGGGCGTCATCATCAAGAAACTTATGGACGAGAATGCCATGCTCCGCATCGAGCGCAACAGGCTGGTGGAGGAATCCATGGATGCTGCCAAGCAGCGTATTAAGGACATGAAACTGATGAAAGAGATCATCGCCCGCCGTGAGAACTAGTCTCCGCGACCTGTAGCGCATAAAGAAGTAGAGATCAGCGAGCCAGATCGTTGTATGCGTCTTCCTTCTTCTTTTGCCCTTGTGTATTTCGGGTGTAGCCGCATGTGGCTTTTTTATTTATCTTCCTAATTATGTAAGACAATTATTATCCACTCTCATCGTCCTTATATATATTCATCAGTCTTGCTATAAGTCGTAGTAGATGCTATATAGGTCTGTCGGATCTTACATCAAGATCCGTGCAAAATTTTCTTTTCAGATTTTCTTTTTTCTCTCTTAAATCTCAGTCAAGTGAGACATTGCCACGCCATTGAACAGAGGCTCGGGCGCCATTACTGGAGACCTTGGGAGAGAGGTGGACTGCAGATGGAGGTCAAAGGGCTCTCCTCCTGATAAGCACGCGCAGAGGTCTGATCGCACGCCTCCCGTACTCAAATAGCTACCATGCACGACGCCTCCTAGCTAATAAAAAAGGGGACGCGTGGCGGCACGTAAATGGTAAATAGAACGCCCACGGTTTGAATAATACTTCTGTTTCCGATTGTAACGTGACATCACTTGTTCCAAAATGACTTTGTTGATTGTTAATGTGTGCGCCTTCCAAATCGGATAGCAAAAAATGCCATCGATCCATGAGATGCCTGCTCAAAATGCAATTAGATATCTTTAAAATGCCATCGTTAAGTTAGATGTTTGCTCAGAAATGCCATTAGACATTGTTATTTTCACGTCAAACCCGTTGGCCATGTTACATGACAAAATAAGCCGATTCTCACAATGATAAGTTAATGGTGTCCAGCACAACACACCCTTCAAATAAAACTAAGCACCCAGGAATTCTCTGACAAAACTAAGCACCCTGAAATTCTTTGACAACTAAAGTGCTGGCTATATGATGTTGGCCATATATATTGTACATATATATTGTCAAGAAACGAGTGGTAGTACTATACCAACTAAAAGATGAAATGTACGAAGTATAACGAGAAGAAACATAACATAGTTCTGCTGGGGGCTCAGCACAACACACCCCTCAAATAAAACTAAGCACACCAGAAATTAAACTAAGCAACTAATCCAGTAGACACTACATTAGAACCACCATGAGCAACGACACTGCCACCTTACTCGGAGTCCTCGTCCACGTCCTCGACTTCGTCCTTTTCCCTCTTCCTCTTGGGCGATACTTCTTTTCTTGAACCGCACACTTGGCTCTAGCTCTTCATCCAACCCTTGTAGATAATGAAACAAAGGTAGTCATCCATTGCAGCGTAGTGGACGTGGTCTATATCTAGTATAGTCCACTGCCATGCACGATGAAACGTGTGCGGAGCTTTCTTCAGTTCACCGTACATAGGATGAACCATAGCTCCTACCAGGGTCAGCATTGAAGGCTGATCAAGGGAGGGCACCAGTCCTTCCTTCTGGAGGTTGAAGGGGTCGCCTACAACGAGGCCTATCTGACCTAGGATTTCCTTGTCGTTCCTAAAGTCTACAGTAACGAATTTGAGTCGGCCACCCTTGAGGAAGTCCTTAAATTCCTCGCACTCAACATCGGCATGGCATATGTGGTAGACCAAGCATAAGTCATGCACACAAACCTGGATCACGACGGGCTTCTTCTTCTCTGCCTCCTTTAGTTTCTTCTCGCTTCCCAGGACTATGGTGTACAAAACATCTAGCCTAGCGACCCACTCTTCATTTGAGTTTTCGAACATGCATTTGAAGCGAGCAAGGCATTCTTTCACCGTTGCGGAAGAATGGGTGTAGATGACGTCGAACTCATCACCGGTGATGGTTCTAACCTTGTACTCACCGCCGATCATGGAGATTTGGTACGCCATGGATTTGGGAGGAGGGTTAGAATTAGTGGAACTGCCGTAATGTGAAAGGATGGGACGACTAGGAGCGGTTTATTGATTGTAAAAATGTCGAGTGGGGGGCGCGTGCGAATGGCAGGGTAGTGGCTTGCCTGGTGGATAAATGGATTCATGCACAGTACTATGGGGGCCCAATTAGATGTCATGTCTACTCGACTCCCAATTAAATGGCTTTCGATGTCATGTCAAGCATCGGGAAAATTACAGGTGATAAGAAGCTTTCCATTCTCCCATGATACAGGTTTCCGAGAGCCCTTGGATCTGAGATCGAACGGTTGCATGGCGTGATTCTAGACCTATGGGTGAATATCCTATCCTGGAGGGTTATTCTGCAAATTTTCAGCAACTTAGCATGCGACCGTTCGATCTCAGATCCAAGGGCTACCAGCAGCCCGTATCATGGTCGCGCCTACTATGACCGTCGCCTCGCTCGCGCGGTCGCGCCCTTGGAGATTTAACACGGTGCGTTAGGCTATCTGATGTTGGCATGTCATACATAGTCATCACTTAGTCACTCATACAACAAGGTTAGCTATAAGGTTGGCTATGAGAGTATTTTTTGTTTACTCCTCTCTATCTGTTTCTTCATAATATTTATTGCATTTGCCAGGGAGTGACCTCTTCCAATGAAATGGTGCTTAGATGAGGTGCTATGGGCATTAAATGGCTTAGAAACTCAAGTCCCCAATGCATAGGTGCTTAGTTTTTTGTTGCTAAGTTTGCTTCATCTAGGTACACGCGCTTATCACCGTTTCTTCCTGGGGTCACCAAACTAGTCTCTCTCTTCTTAATTAACTTGCCACATCAGACTTTATGCCTATGTGGCTGGCTTAGCACCTGTAGGATCAAGTACAATAGTGGGCTATAAGCCCGCTTTACATGGCATTTTTGCATATGTGGGGGAAAGAGGCAAGGAAAAAGTGGAGGAGTGGGCTCTCAAGCAAGAGCCAGCCTCTACATGGTGGAGCATCGGGAGAGGCACCTGTATGGAGGTGGTCAGGAATCGGGAGACTCAAGGCGGTCGTAGCGTCGCAGTTACAATGATAATGGAAAGTCAAATCACCAGGCCCCACCTGTCCAGCAGTAACTCACTATCAAATCACACAGCCCTACGTTTGCAGCAGCCTACTCCCTCATCTTCTCGCGTCTCTGTCGAACCGACTAGGCGGAACTGCCCCACCTACTGCGCGGGAAAAGCCCCGTCCTCGAAATCTCCCACTCATTGTCAAACCAAGTAAGGATCTCCTTCAACCTAGCTAACTTTGCCTGGTCGCCGCCGGTGATCTGCCTGATTCGCTGTTGCATCCCCTCCATAGATCCTCGTCCGAGGAGAGAAGAGGTGGTTTTGCAATGGAGAAGAGGGAGAGGCGAGACAGTGGTTTTGGAATGGAGATGATGGAGAGGAGAGGAGGTGGTTTTGCAATGGAGAAGAGGGAGAGGGAGCGTGCGGCAGCGATTTAGGATTGGACGAGAGGGCCGGCGCGCTGTGACTGGATCAAAATCAAAATCAACTTACCCTTCAATTAAGAAAGCGACCCGACATTAACTAGTCTCCCTTTTATTCTGGGTCATAATTGACCATGATTTTCGCAAATAAAATATATGTTATATGTTGCAAAAATAATATAATTTGAAAGTACATTCAGATACGAACCAAACGATACAATTTTTGGTGACATGCATTCACATTTTGCTTGTCAAATACAGTACGTGGTCAAACTTTGACGCAAAATATGCAAAAAAAAACTTCCAAGACCAGCGCCGCGCTTCCGCTCTTCTCCTCTTAAACCACCGCCGCTCCTCTCCTGTTCCAATCTAAATCCAGCGCCGCTCCTCTCCTCTTCCATTTCAAAACCACCGCCCCTCCTCTCCTGTTCCAATCCAAAACCAGCATCGCTCCTCTCCCGTTCTAAACCAAAACCAGCGCTGCTCCTCTCCTCTTCCATTCAAAAACCACCGCCGGCGAGTGAAGGTGTTGTGGAGAAGTAGATCGATGGAGGAGTACAACCGATACGTGAGGATCGCAGACGGCGACCCTGTGAAGCTAGCTAGGATGTTGGAGATACAGTTTTGGTTTGACAACAAGGACCAACTAGCGGCGATGGCGACATCCATGGCCAAATATCTGCAACAGAGCGAAAAGGCGGCGATACTCCCGGAGGGAGTCGCGCGGGAGTACATAGAGCTGCTCCTCTGGGCCATGGAGCAAACAGATCCACCGAATCCGGTCGTGAGGGTGCGGTGGTGGGAGTATCGATCCCATATGGAGCATCCACTAGAGATTGAAGGATCGAGCATCTACAGGGTGCCGTTTGTGAGGGTGTCGTGCCAGAGCGAGACGGTGGAGTCTTCGTCGACTGAACCCAACTGCAAGAGGAGAAAAAAAGTTGGCCCGACGACGCTTCCCCGCCATCCTCTCCCTCGCCGTTCACATCGTCTCACGGGGCGGCTGTCTGCCGCCGAGGAATAGAAGGGATTGCCCCCCCCCCCCGACCAACAGTCGGGCAGTTTGTGAATTGTCAGGAGGAGCTTAGGGTTGTTAGTATTTGCAGGTTGTGAATTGTGTTTTGTGTTGTGTATTTTGAGAGTACTTTCAAATATGAATGTCTTTTGAATTTCAGACTTGCAGTATTGAGCATATGAAGTATTTTATGAATTCTAGAGATCTATTTTTAGCACTTAAAAAATGTAGTTTCATAGGAGTATAAAAGTGCAGACAATGTGATTCTCAGAGAAGAAACTGCAAGTTTCAGTCTCATATAAGAAACTCCAAGTTCAGTTTCAGATAAGAAACTACAACTTTCAGAGGCAGAGCATTTATATTAACACAGCCTTTTCAAATAGTGTTAACATCATGTTGGAAGTTTTATTCATGGTCGAAACTGGAACTACCAGCCAGTTAACATCATGCTGATCAACATTCATGCATAGCACATCTTCATATGATGCACAGTCAAAAAGATATGCTATTTTCAAAATGCCCACACAATGTCGAGTGTGCGAAAAATAGAGAAAACAAGGGACGAAGTTTTGGCAAGTTTAGGACATGGTGTGCGTAGATGACAATTGGGACCCACAGGTCAATAAAGGCAGAGACAAAAAAATGGAGATATTTTCTCTGCACAGGTGGAATCGAACCCGGGCGGAACAGGTGTCTGGTAGTGTCACTCGGCCACCGGGCTAGTTCAGTTGTTTCGTTACTAATAAGGCACTTCCTCTGGTGGTCAGATCTCCTCCTGCGCCTTTGTGCACTCGCCGCGATGCCGCAGTCTGTCGTTGTGAACATGCTGAACAAACGAGAGGAATCTGGAGAGGACTGTACATGGAGAGGCGGATAGTCGGGACCCACCAGGTCTATGGCCGTACGCAAGGAAGTGCCTCATCGAAAAATACTTCCTCCTAATGCTATACTGACGTTGGGGCCCATGGGTTTGTCAACATAGTTACATTTTATTACTTGCTTCAACGTAGTTACTATAGGAGATAAATTCACAATGAAGTTGGGGAGCTGGCAGGTATCATTTATTATCACTGGGGCAGCAAGTATCAGTTGTGTTTTGGGCTGCCCCGTCTAGGCTTTCTTTATTAACATGCGCAGCCCACGACCTCGGATGGGAGGTCCATAGGCCTGTTTATATTTTCTTAAGGGCCGTCATGTATCGATCGGCCTATGGACCTCCCATCTGAGGTTTTATTTTTCCTGAAACATCGGCAGCCCTATTTATGTTTTTTTGAAGAAAACGCAGAGGTCTGTTCTATTTTTCTATATAAGAATAGGAACACCTGGTCCAACTTATGTTTCCCTTCTAACTATATTATATATATTTAAATTATTTTATATGTTATTATATATTATTGTTATTGTCAGCATATATTTAACAGATACTTACATATGTAAGAAAACAATATCCACATCTTGTTAACTTATAAAAATAATTTCTTAACAATAAAATCCTGGAGTTTTTTTGGCAACGAAAATCCTGGTGATTGTGTACAAAAGCTTGGTAAGATTTAAGGACCAATGTAATAATAAATCACTTATTATTTAAATATATATACATAACAAAATGCTCAGCCCCTGTTTATTTTTTGATAACATTGTTGCGCCCACCCCAACATTATTAGAATAAGCCCAGCAAAATCATGTATTTCGAGAAAGTGCAAATGGCCTATAATTTTTTAGGAAAAACATAAATGGGCCGCATGGATGCTACATTATTTGTTCACCCAACCCAGCTAATGGACTGTAATTCAAAAAAAAAGATCAAATGGACTATAAATTCTACCCCGCAAAAAAAAGACTGTAAATTCTGAAAAATGGGTTGAATACGTGCCACATTTTTGGAGGCTGAAATGTGGGACAATAGGCCAAAGCCAATGCAAGTTATTGCCAACTTAGTCAACAAATGATTCTGACATCGTTAGCTGTTGGATTTACATCCAACGACCGGCATCCATCTTCAATCTCTCGTCTTCTTCCTCCAGCGCCGTCGGGACCACCTGCTCCCGCCTCCTACTGCTAGCAGCTCTGCTTAGCAAGCTTCGCTGTGAAGCGCTACTCCACCGTTGGCCAGGCCATCCCTCCACCCCTCCACACCTCCTGTTCTTCTACACCGACTGCCGAACCACACCGCACCAGAACCAGTTAACCCTCGTACACCTCTACGTCTGCGACTCTACTCCGCGTCTTCCCATCTCTGGCTCGTTGCTGTCCGGGGCCTCGCCGTCATCCACCACCTTGGATGCGCTCGGCGCGGAGTGGTCAACATGGTCAACGAACGACACCATCAGAAGTAGACTGTGCGTGCAGAGGCTGACAGTTGGGTCAATGGTTGCACACAAGGAAATGCCTCCTTATTATGCGCAAAATAATGATTCCTCCACCTGACAGCTGGGACCCACCGGAAGGGCCTATGTATTTCGTGAAAGAAACGTTCCCACCGCTGACAGGTCAGACCCACCAGCTATATCTTCGCACGCAAGGAAGTACCTCCTTATTACGCACAAAAAAATGAATACTCCCCCAGCTAGTTGGGACCCACCTTGGTGGGAGGCTGACTTGTGGGCCTACTAAGTTGACGGGGACGGAATGCTTTGTCAACTTAGTCAATATGAACGATTCTAGCTCCAGTGACCATACGATGTCCATCCAACGGTCGTAGTGCTTCTTCAACCTCTGGTCTTCTTGCTCCAGCCGCCCAAAGCAGCGCCGGTCGAGCCGCATGCTCCTACCTCCCATGGCTGGCTGTGCTGCCGCGGAGGCCTCACCGCCCCTACTATTCCCACTGCTGGCCAGGCCCTGCGGCGACGGCAGCCTCACACCGCAGCCGAACCAGTGAACCCTCGTACTCCTCTCCGCACTGGCTTCCACTGCCGCGTCTTCCCCAGCTCCGCGTCGTCCCCTTCCTAGGCCTCGCCGTCGTCCACCGCCCTGGTACTCTCGGCACGGCGTGGTAAACATGGTCAAGGAACAGCTTCCATCGGACGTGGACTGTACATGGAAAGGCTGACAGCTGGGTCCATGGCCGCAGCAAGGAAGTGCCTCCTTATTACGCGCAAAATAATTATTCCTCCACCTGACAGCAGGGACCCACTGGACGGGCCATCGTATTTCTCGAAAAAAGGTTTCCCCCTGACTGCTGGGACCCACCAACTACATCTTCGCACGCAAGGAAGTGCGTCCGGGCAAAAAAACGATTCGCCCCCCTGACTGTTGGGACCCACCAGCTACATCTTCGCACGCAAGGAAGTGCCTGATAGTCGGGACCCACCTGGTCGAAGCGTACGTAGTGTTATCATTTTGGTCGCGAACGTGTACGTACGTACTGTTCAATGTAGAGGCGCGCAAGTGTCGTAGTAGAGGCGCGCACGTAGCATGTACACGTACGTACAGCAGACAGTGTGCAAGAAAGAAAATACGGCCACGTACGTACATACGAGCAGTGTCTCGAACGCCTACTCGCGCATACGTACGGATAGGGCTCGTGTACATGGCTGGGTCGGAACGGAGAAACAGCGTCGTCGTCGTGTTCATGGGGAGCCAACCGGCTGGGTCGGAACGGAATGCGTCGTCGTGTTCATCGGGAGGGCTTGGACGGAACAGCCGATGGAAACGAGGCCTGGCGTACCGCAGAACGGAGGAAACGGCCTTGTGTTCGACCGGCCACATTCTAAATGGGATCATGTTCATCCGGAGGGGTTTGGCGTACCACAAAACGGAGGAAACGGACCTCCTACGGTCGAAACGGGGGTCCTTTTGATCGGGAGGGGTGTGGCGTACCGCAAAACAGAGAAAACGGACTTGTGTTGGAGTGCTATGGTCAAAACGGGGCTCCTGTTCATCGGGAGGGGTGTGGCGTACCGCAAAACGGGACTCCACGGGATACTGTTCATCTCCACCGTCGACCCCCTCCAGCCTCCACGAGCTACTATTCATCCACCGTCGACCTCCTCTAGCCTCCACCTGCGACTGTTCATCCACGGGCTCCTGTTCATCTAGCCTCCACCGCTCGCTACTCCACCGGCTACTGTTCAACCAGCCCTATCCACAGGCTCCTGTTCAACCACCCCTCCACGGGCTACTGTTCATCCAGCCCTCCACTCTCTACTATTCATCCTACCCTCCACGAGGTGGTCCTGTTCATCTAGCCCTCCACGGGGTCCTGTTCATCCAGCCCCAACCGGCTCGATCGATCGGGGTCCTGTTCATCCAGAGGCAACACCACGGGGTCCTGTTCATCCACCCCCATCGGGAACTGTTCATCCAAACCCCCCAGCAATGCTCACTGTTCATCCAGAGGCAACACCACGGGGTCCTGTTCATCCACCCCCATCGGGAACTGTTCATCCAGAGGCAGCACCGATCGGCTTCAGTTAGCAGCAGTAGCGAAGGAATCGCTCGATCGGATTCAGTCAACACCCATCGATCGATCGCTCGGGTTCAGTAACGCGTAGCCTGCAGTGCAATCGCTCAGGTTCAGTTAGAGCCCAACGCCTCGCTCCGGTTCAGTTAGATCCCAACGCCTCGCACCCACGCGCGTGCGTGTACGAGAGAAACGCGCATCGCTCGGCTCCGACCACCCACGGTAACCGGGAACACCCCAATATTTTCCTCGCCCTCGCTTCTACCACGGTTTTCTCCGTCATGGACGGCCCAAAGAATGTCATGCAGCTACGTCTCCGGCCCGCCCAGGACGAAAAGCCCATTTTCTGTCATGATTTTTTGTCATAGAAGTAGGACCCCACCACATCTATGATGATACTGGGTTTTGTCACAATTATCATCATAGAAGTGTCATAAGTATCACAGAAAAAAATTTCGTTCGACCCAAAATGTCATGGATGTGTCCTTTTTTGTAGTGTAGTTGCCCATGCCAAGCTTAATTTGCTAGGAGTTTATAATGGTTTACCTTGCGTGCCAACATGTTATTAAAATGGTTGTGATGTGGTATGATAGGGTGGTATCCTCCTTTGAACGATTCGAGTGGCTTGACTTGGCACATGTTCATGCATGTAGTTGAAACAAAATTAACATAGCCTCCACGATATTTATGATCATGGTGAATTATATCCTACTCATGCTTGCATTCAGTGTTGATTTATTTTAATGCATGTTCATGACTGTTGTCGCTCTCTAGCTGGTCGCTTCCCAGTCTCTTTCTAGCCTTCACTTGTACTAAGTGGGAATATTGCTTGTGCATCCACTTCCATAAACCCCAAAAGTTATTCCATATGAGTCCACCATTACCTTCCTAAATGCGGTATCTACCTGCCGTTCCAAGTAAATTTGTATGTGCCAAACTTTAAACCTTCAAATGAATTCTCTTTTGTATGCTCGAATAGCTCATGTATCAACTAGGGTTGTTTGTATCTTCCATGGTAGGCGGGTTATTCTCAAGATGAGTGGACTCCGCTCCTCACTCATGAGAAAATGGCTGGTCACCGGGTTGCCAAGTCCCATGCTTAAATCAAATCAAAATAATTGCAAACAAAACTCCCCCAGGATTGTTGTTAGTTGGAGGCACCCGTTGTTTCGGGCAAGCCATGGATTGATGCTTGTTGGTGGTGGGGGAGTATAAACTTTACCATTCTGCTTGGGAACCGCCTATAATGTGTGTAGCATGGATGATATTGAGATCTCTCGGTTGTTATGTTGACAATGAAAGTATACCGCTCAAAATATTATTCATCTCTATTTTAAAATCGAGCTCTGGCACCTCTACTAATCCCGTCTTCCCTCTGCAAAGGGCTTATCCATTTACTTTTATGTTGAGTCATCATCCTCTTATTAAAAACCATCAGTTGGAGAACACCGCTGTCATTTGCATGTATTATTATTAGTTTACATTGGGTATGATAGTGACTGGATCTCTTTTACCATGAATTACAATTTCCAATCAGCCCTTGATCTTCAGGGGTGCTCTGCATTTATGTTTTGCGGTCTCAGAAAGGGCTAGCGAGATACCATCTTGTTATATCATATTATGATTGTTTTGAGAAAGTGTTGTCATCCGAGATTTATTATTATTGCTCGCTAGTTGATTATGCCATTGATATGAGTAAACATGAGACCTAAATGTTATTGTGAATACGGTTAGTTCATAATCTTTGCTGAAAACTTGAATGTTGGATTTACATATTTACAACAACAAGAGCAAACAGAGTTTGTAAAAGTTTTTCTTTTATCACTTTCAGTTTATCAACTGAATTGCTTAAGGACAAGCAAAGGTTTAAGCTTGGGGGAGTTGATACATCTCCATCGTGTCTACTTTTACAAACACTTTTGCCCTTGTTTTGGACTCTAACTTGCATGATTTGAATGGAACTAACCCGGACTGGCGCTGTTTTCAGCAGAATTGGCATGGTGTTATTTTTGTGCAGAAATAAAAGTTCTTGGAATGACCTGAAAATCAACAGAGAATAATTTTGGAATATATAAAAAATTCTGGCGAAAGAATCAAGGCCAGGGGGCCCACACCCTGTCCACGAGGGTGGGGGCGCGCCTTCCCCCCTGGGCGCGCCCCCGTGCCTCATGGGCCCCCTGATGCTCCACCGACCTCAACTCCAACTCCATATATTCACGTTCGGGGAGAAAAAAAATCAAGGAGAAGGATATTTACGATACGGAGCCGCCGCCAAGCCATAATCTCTCTCGGGAGGGCTGATCTGGAGTTCGTTCGGGGCTCCGGAGAGGGGAATCCGTCGCCATCGTCATCATCAACCTTCCTCTGTCACCAATTTCATGATGCTCACCGCCTTATGTGAGTAATTCCATCGTACGCTTGCTGGACGGTGATGGGTTGGATGAGATTTATCATGTAATCGAGTTAGTTTTGTTAGGGTTTGATCCCTAGTATCCATTATGTTCTGAGATTGATGTTGCTATGAGTTTGCTATGCTTAATGCTTGTCACTAGGGCCCGAGTGCCATGATTTCAGATCCAAACCTATTATGTTTTCATGAATATATGTGAGTTCTTGATCCTATCTTGCAAGCCTATAGTCACCTATTATGTGTTATGATTCGTTAACCCCAAAGTGACAATAATCGGGATACTTACCGGTGATGACCGTAGTTTGAGGAGTTCATGTATTCACTAAGTGTTAATGATTTGGTCCGGTACTCTATTAAAAGGAGTCCTTAATATCCCTTAGTTTCCAATAGGACCCCACTACCACGGGAGGGTAGGACAAAAGATGGCATGCAAGTTCTTTTCCATAAGCACGTATGACTATATTTGGAATACATGCCTACATTACATTGATGAACTGGAGCTAGTTCTATGTCACCCTATGTTATAACTATTGCATGAGGAATCGCATCTGACATAATTATCCATCACTGATCCATTGCTTACGAGCTTTTCGCATATTGATCTTTGCTTAGTTACTTTTCCGTTGCCACTGTTACAATTACTACAAAACTGCTACTGTTACTTTTGCTATCGTTACCGCTACTATCATATTACTTTGCTACTAAATACTTTGCTGCAGATATTAAGTTTCCCAGCCGTGGTTGAATAGACAACTCAGCTGCTAATACTTGAGGATATTCTTTGTCTCCCCTTGTGTCGAATCAATAAATTTGGGTTGAATACTCTATCCTCGAAAACTGTTGTGATCCCCTATACCTGTGGGTTATCATGGGCCACTTAACCTGTGACACAACCCGCCTCAGGCTATCGCTGTCGATGACCTCGATGTTGTAGCCGGCGGCTGAGACATTCCCGCACACTCTAGCCTGCTGCTTGAGTGCCTGCCACCAGTAATGGTCGTCAGCTTCCTCGACGACATCGGGCGAAGAGACCGCTATACACCTCTTTCGGGCCAGTCGCTCCTCGAGCTCCATGGGAAGCGTAGCTGGGCTTAGGCTGCGACGCTCTAGAGTGGGGTATGGGGATGGGGATATGTGGGAAAGTGGGCATTTGGCAGGCGTCATCTAAGAAACTCAGGGCGGCCTGGGTATGGAGATCGGTGGGTAAGCTGCGCGGGCAAACCGGCGGATGTTGACAATGGAGGCCTTGCGGCAGCGGCAGCGGGGACCTTGCTAGGATTTCAAGCGAGGGAGGGGTTGTGTGTGTGCGCACGCCCAAGGTGGTTTTGGTGTGTGTGTGCGTGTGTGTGTGCATGTGTGGAGGGGGCACTAGGTGTTTGAGGAAATGACGCGGGTACTGAAAATTTTACTACACGGGAGTCAAACGCAGGATTGAAATGTTGGGCTATTGAAAATTTTGGTGATAGTGCATCGCACACGGTCCGGAGATAACAACCGTGTGTTATGAAACAGAAAAACCCTCGAGGTGGGAAGATATTTTCTAGGGATGCAGGCAGGATTGGGAACAAGAAACATCGCACACGGTCGGGAGATAACAACCGTGTGTTATGAAACAGAAAAACCCTTTAGGCAGGCAAATATTTCTGAGAGGGGGAGCCTCATGGAGCCCAATGTACTGTGTGGATGTGTGCGTGACAGGTGCACCGGCGTAGCACACGGTTAGTTTGAGTGAACTGTGTCTGTTGCGTCATCCGACTTATCTAATGTTCATAAATTTGGCGAAATTTATGTGGACCAAATTTATGTATCAAATGGGTCGTTTGATTTTCAAATACCAAATGCAACTTCGATGTGGCACCTCTCTCGCAAAGTGCACTGTATTGCTTGCCCCCCCTCCCTCGTGTCGGCACGAAGGGAATCCTAAGCTATGAATGCATGCCCCCTCCCCTCAACCGAGGTTCACCTAGCAAAGTGTGAAGTATCTAGCAGCCCCCCTCCTCCCTCGTGTTGGCACGTAGGGAATCCTAAACTATGAACGCATGCCCCCCCAAACCGAGGTTCATTCACCTAGCAAAGTGCGAAGTAGCTAGCAGCCCCCCCTCCCTCGTGTCGGCACGAAGGGAATCCTAAGCTATGAATGCATGCCCCCCCCAACCGAGGTTCACGCTAGAAAAGTGCGAAGTAGCTAACAGCCACCCCTCCCTCATGCCGGCACGAAGGGAATCCTAAGTTATGAATGCATGCCCCCCTCCCCGACCGAGGTTCACCTAGCAAAGTGCGAAGTAGCTAGCAGCCCCTCCCCCTCATGTCGGCATGAAGGGAATCCTAAGCTATGAATGCATGCCCCCCCAGCTGAGGTTCACCTAGCAAAGTGCGAATTAGCAACCCCCACCACACACACACACACTTTCAGTTGGCGGGCCAGAGAGGCATATATCTGACCAAGATGGATCGTAAAACGGACCAAGAATAATCCACCTTGGTCACACAACCCCCCTCTTGTTGTTGGTAAAAGTGATGGCCGTCCATGTGACCCTGGAGATGGGCTAGCTCGCCAATAATCACGCAAGTAGCTAGTCCCCGAAGACAACCACTACATGCGTGTGGCCCAAACATATGTATGGAGAGGTGTGTTTTGAGTAAAAATGGAATAATTTTGATGTGGCACCATGATTTCGAACTAGAAATCCCCAGACTGAGTGAGGGTTAGGTTGACGATGCATATGTATGTTACACCACACTTCAAGCCAACGACGAGGATTCATGCATGCGTGCGTGCATAGTATATGCGCTCAAACTTAATTAGGTCTGAATCTCACCATGACCTATACTACGATAACATGAACCAAATGAAGAATCCGCCATGGTAACCTATCTTGTTGTTGGTCAGGTGATCATGGATGTCCACGCAGGCCCACGAATATATTGCCTTGTCGCCGATAACCACGCGAGGGAGTGTACCATTCGAAGGCAACCACTACATGCATATGTATGGAGGTGATGCGTGCATGCATGTTTGAATACACAACATTGATGTGGCGCGTGTGTCAAAAATCGTACACTAGCTCCCCACACAGAGCGAGATCGGTTCATGATGTGTCGTTGTACTAGCCACTTCTACTCGATGGGAAGGATTCATGCGTACACATGCATGTGTGTGTGCCCAAGCTGTATCATGCATGTCATCCCAGACCAAAAATAATAATCCCCTCCTAAGTAAAATTAACCTCTCTTGTTGTCAAGCAAAAAGTAGTGATGGACCAAGCGGTCTCACAAATGGAAAGCATCGATACCGCTGATAACCGCTTAAGTGGGTGCGAGAGGACAACCACCACCGCTTTGCATGTGGGCCAAACATATATATGTTGAATACCCAAAATGCACAACTTTGATGTGCCACATGCCTCAAAAACCGTAAACCATGCACCCACACAGAGCGAGATTCATATCAAGCGTACTACATATGATGGTCCCCTTCCCCCCTCTTCACCGCATACTATATGCTCCTACCGTAATATATGTACAACCCAAAAGAATCCTCATCGATTGTGAAATTAATTAACCTCTCCCGATGTAGGTCAAAGTGATGCATGCATGCATCGACGATGGCCTCGTGGGCCCATAGATGGAAGCGTCACACGTGAGTGTCCTAGCTAGGATATGCATGTGGCCCAAAAAGGTGTTGTGTGATGTTTGAATAACCAATTTCACAATTTTGGTGTGGCACGTGCCTCGGAAACCAAAAAGTCCCGACACTGAGTGAGGTGTACCTGTTCACGGACGCGTACGTATAGTATATATGCTAGTCCCCTCCCACCTCTTCGACGCGTAATATATACCACCATAACACAAACAAAAAAGATTCTACCTTGGTGGTCAAATTAACCTCACTGCCATCTGTTCATCAAAGTGATGGATGACGACCTCGCGGGCCCACAGAAAGCATCACACGCGAGTATGGAGTGTCGTGTAGGACAACCATCGACTGCATGTGGCCAAAACATTTATGTATGAAAGGGTTGTGTAATGTTTTAAATAACGATTTCACGACTCTGATGTGGCACCGACCTGCCTAACAAAACAGCCAACCCACACGATGGCTCACAACTCATAGTGTACTGTGAGCCACCCGCCACCCCCAGACGAACACACCCACACACACACTACGAATCTACCGCAACTATGATGCATGTTAAATTAATTATCCCGTGGTGAACATACATGTTACCAAAGGAGGGACGTATTAATTTCAAGAAAATCACAGAGATCATTAGGATGTTTTAGTACATTGATTGATTGATTTTCTACAGGTATATGATACTTCTCCATCCTATCTACTTTTCCAAACACTTTTGGCCTTGTTTTGGACTCTAACTTGCATGATTTGAATGGAACTAACCCGGACTGACGCTGTTTTCGGCAGAATTGCCATGGTGTTATTTGTGTGCACAAATAAAAGTTCTCGGAATGGCCTGAAACTTCATGGAGAATATTTTTGGAATATATAAAAAATACTGGCAAAAGAATCAACGTCAGGGGGCCCACACCCTGTCATGAGGGTGGGGGCGCGCCCCCTGTCTCGTGGGCCTCCTGAGGCTCCACCAACCTCAACTCCAACTCTATATATTCACGTTCGGGGAGAAAAAAATCAGAGAGAAGGATTCATCGTGTTTTATGATGCGGAGCCTCCGCCAAGCCCTAATCTCCCTCGGGGGCTGATCTGGAGTCCATTCGGGGCTCTGGAGAGGGGAATCCGTCGCCATCGTCATCATCAACCTTCCTCCATCACCAATTTCATGATGCTCACCGCCGTGCATGAGTGATTCCATCATAGACTTGCTGGACGCTGATGGGTTGGATGAGATTTATCATGTAATCGAGTTAGTTTTGTTAGGGTTTGATCCCTAGTATCCATTATGTTCTGAGATTGATGTTGCTATGACTTTGCTATGCTTAATGCTTGTGGCCCGAGTGCCATGATTTCAGATCTGAACCTATTATGTTTCCATGAATATATGTGAGTTCTTGATCCTATTTTTCAAGTCAATAGTCACCTACTATGGGTTATGATCCGATAACCCCTAAGTGAAAATAACTGGGACCACTCTCGGTGATGACTATAGTTTGAGGAGTTCATGTATTCACTAAGTGTTAATGCTTTGGTCCGGTACTCTATTAAAAGGAGGCCTTAATATCCCTTAGTTTCCAATAGGACCCCACTGCCACGGGAGGGTAGGACAAAAGATGGCACGCAAGTTCTTTTCCATAAGCACGTATGACTATGTTCGGAATACATGCCTACATTATATCAATGAACTGGAGCTAGTTCTGTGTCACCCTAGGTTATGATTGTTACATGATGAACCGCATCCGGCATAATTCTCCATCACTGATCCATTGCCTACGAGGTTTCCATATATTGTTCTTCACTTATTCACTATGTGTTAATGCTTTGTTCCGGTTCTCTATTATCGGGATACTTACCGGTGATGACCGTAGTTTGAGGAGTTCATGTATTCATTATGTGTTAATGCTTTGTTCCGGTTCTCTATTAAAAGGAGGCCTTAACATCCCTTAGTTTCCGTAAGGACCCCGCTGCCACGGGAGGGTAGGACAAAAGATGTCATGCAAGTTCTTTTCCATAAGCACGTATGACTATATTCGGAATACATGCCTACATTACATTGATGAACTGGAGCTAGTTCCGTGTCACCCTATGTTATAACTGTTGCATGAGGAATCGCGTCCGACATAATTATCCATCACTGATCCAATGCCTACGAGCTTTTCACATATTGATATTTGCTTAGTTACTTTTCCGTTGCCACTGTTACAATCACTACAAAACTGCTACTGTTTCTGTTACTTTTGCCACCGTTACCGTTACTTCCATATTACTTTGCTACTAAATACTTTGCTGCAGATATTAAATCTTTCAGGTGCGGTTGAATTGATAACTCAACTGTTAATACTTGAGAATATTCTTTGGCTCCCCTTGTGTCGAATCAATAAATTTGGGTTGAATACTCTACCCTCGAAAACTGTTGTGATCCCCTATACACTAAAAAAATACACTTCCGTGATGATACGTGTTTGTCACAGTAGGTCGCGTTTTTTGTCATGCATGTACATCCATGAAAAAATTATGACAGAATCAAGATAGTCATACCTGTTGACGGTGTCCTGGACTAGGGGGTACTCACCACGTCATCTCCTGATCTGTTAGATTGGGTCGAGGACCCCCATGGCCGTATACTCATGGGCTAGTTTGTACAGCTGCCGCATACATGGAAGATTCCACAAGACATGGTGATGAAGACAAGGACTCCTCCCCACCGGCGTATTCGGCTAGGACTCTTCTTATTCTAGGCCTCTGGTGCATTATATAAACCGAGGTTAGGCTAGTCGATAGAGAATATACAACATACAATCATACCGTAGGCTAGCTTCTAGGGTTTAGCCTCTCTGATCTCGTGGTAGATCTACTCTTGTACTATCCATATCATCAATATTAATCAAGCAGGACGTAGGGTTTACCTCCATCAAGAGGGCCCGAACCTAGGTAAAACATCATGTTCCTTGCCTCCTGTTACCATCTGCCTTGGATGCACAGTTCGGGATCCCCTACCCGAGATCCGCCGGTTTTGACACTGACATTGGTGCTTTCATTGAGAGTTCCATTGTGTGTTCGGCAAAAGGTTGATGGCTCGCCTGTAGATCAACTGCGAATTCGGCATCTTCGTCACCAGCTCGACTGGTCACCTTGGTTCGGCCAAGGACTGCGCCCTACCTCCGTTCATCATGTTCGGATGAGGGCCTTTATAAACATCAACTCCGATCTCTATCAAGATCATGGAGGAATCATCCAGGGAGCCCGGGGGCTCAACGTCAACATTGCCCTCGGGCGACCGTGCTGTTTTTCTGGACAGCGAATTTGTGTCCGCCGCCACCGCCTCCTCAAGTATCTTTTTAACGATTGCTTCGGTGGAATTGTGCAGAATGGAGTCTACAACAATCCTGGAAAATTTCGTCGAGTTCCGATGGAGGAATCTCTGGCAATCCATGATATACCGGAGCCCTGTCAAATCTGGATGGGAATCTGGACGAGTTTAGGGCGTGGTGTCCAGCTTCTAGCTCGGACGTCCTTTAGAAAATCCAACCGTTGATCGGTTGCGGAATTCCTATATCTACTACCTCTCAAAATTTCAGCTCGATCCGACCGTCCAAACTCCGTAAACCTTCCGATTAGTGCATCACTTTTCGGATCTGTTTTTGGCGCAAAAACGAATCCGGCCCGAGTTCGTCTTTTTTATAAACGGGATTTCGGACATCCTTTTGAAGGAAGTTTTGTATGTGGTATTGTGTTTTGTTCCCGAAAACATCCCACTAACTTTAAGATTTTTGGAACATGATCTTCAACATCATGCTGGTGTCAAACCAGTCCGACAATATTGCTCCACGGCTGCCGACCTGCGCTAGACACGTTGTCACTTTGTTGAGCTGAGCTCAACTTCTTCGGATCATCATCTCGGCAAGCCGAACAAGAGTCCGACATCGCAAAGGATAAATCATCATCAACATCGCCGCCCCACGGATTACACGGAGCGGGCATACCGGCATCGCCGCACGGTCGCTTCATCAAGCCGGCATCGACCACGTCACGACCTGCATCGGCAGGGCCGCACTATTGCTTCTTCAAGCTGGTGTCCATCACGCCGACCTACTTCGACTCATCGGCTGACATCGAGGCTTCGACGTCTCGGCTGGACCGGGGGCTTCGCCATCTCTTCATCAACCTACTCCGGACACTTCGGCGTCACTAGCCGACCAGCTCCGTCACGTTAGCTAGACCAAGGGCTTTGCCTCGGCAAGCCTACCTTTGCCAGCATTGCCATGCCGTCGTTTTATCGCCCATCAGGCAATGCGGATCGAGTCCCAATTTCGGGAATCACCTTCCTTTAGATTGCTACAACAAATAAACCAGGTGCTATTAATCCCAGTATTTTTTGCTTGTTTGGGTTCATTTTTCCCAAGGAATTATTACTCTGGCTTATCCATTATATGTACACAGGTCTATCAAATGGTGGCCGTATTAACGACGGTCGTGTGGTGGTTCGGTCAGTTTCCGTACATAGTCCGGCGAACGCCGCATCCGGAACTTGGACCGACCTGTGAATTCAGGCTTTGCCACACCTTTACCGCATCACGCCGACGCCCTGCATCGACATTGACTTCAGCGACAGGTCATATTTCTTTTATTACTCACTTTGCATAAATTATTTATTATGCAACGTTTTTTTAATTATTATTATTACTATTATCTCCGGTTTGCACTATTTTTTGTACACAGGAAAATGATCCGGGGACTTCGTCGTCACTCTGCCGGTCTGCATTGACCATGCTATGTCACCACTTCGGCGTGTCGAGCTCTCCGCTCCGCCACCTCGGGACCGGCTTGGGGGATGGAACCTTGTCCCGCATCAAGCTCGGACCGGGTCATCAATGTCAAACACATTAACCAGCTAAGTCGCTTTCATGCTCAAAGTTTTAATTTTTAACTTCTGTTCGGTTCGACCTAGCATTATACCTTTTTGAAAAAAAAGTTGCTTGTAAAAAATCCCCTTGTCCAAACTTTGTTTGTGACACACATATTCAAATACCCCGTTTATTTGGGGGCTTCCTTTATGAAGTTTTTCCTCTTGCATATGATTATACTTGTACGGCTTCGTTCCTTGTTTGTGTATTACGCCACAATATGCACCATATTGACTTAAGCGATTTGCAAGCTGGGTTGCCTGGCTCCTGTGCTTACCCCTACGTTCCCGATTGTTCGGCTAGGGAGTAAAGGGAGCACCTCTGCGATTGTCACGACCGGGTCCTCTGAGCTCTGACCTCAGACTGGGTGAAGCAGAAAGCTAGCGCTCTTATTGTTTTCAATCATGGTCGGCACACAACGGAACTCATGAGTACAAAAAATCTATTGCACAAGTCTCATAGTAATAATGAGTGTCGGTGTCAAAACCGGCGGATCTCGGGTAGGGGGTCCCGAACTGTGCGTCAAGGCCGGATGGTAACAGGAGACAAGGGACACGATGTTTTTACCCAGGTTCGGGCCCTCTCAATGGAGGTAATACCCTACTCCTGCTTGATTGATATGGGTAGTACAAGAGTAGATCTACCACGAGATCAAGGAGGCTAAACCCTAGAAGCTAGCCTATGGTATGATTGTTGTATATGGAGTTGATGTCCTACGGACTACAACCCTCCGGTTTATATAGACACCGGATAGGGTTAGGGTTAGGGTTACTACGAGTCCGAGACGCCCTCTTCCCGTGAAAACGAGGAGGAGGAAGAAGAAAACTCTCCCCCGCCCCAGCGGAGGGAGCAGAGAAGAGGAAGGTCACCCCATCGGGGGAGGCCGAGGGGTCTAGGAAAAGGAAGACCCCTCCGCCGTACTACTCCCCCGACACCGAAGAGGGGGAAGAGGAGTGGCCAAACAGGGCCAAGCGTCCAGCGAAATCATAAGTTCGGATATCAGAGTAACTCATAATGTTCCTTTGTTGCACAGCTTTCCCTAATGTCGAAGGTAATTATGCAGCCCGCCCCGGGCCGAATTCAAGGAATCGTCGGGCGGCTCCCTGGACTCATCGGACGTGAACTCAGTTCCGCCCGCTGTCTCCCCCCGCACTGCAGACGACGCCGAAGTGGCGTCGCGACAAGATCCGGGGCAGGAGGAGGTGGTCCCGGAGGAGCCGCAAGGCAACCTCCCGGAATCCAGGAGTGAAGGGGATAAGGCCCCCCAGGGCTCCAAGTACGGCTTTGTGCCGGACACCGCGCCGGAATCTTCCACAGTTCCGGACCGCGGTAGGCGAACTCCTTCCAAGAGGAGCAAGCCTTCTGAGCCGGCGGCCTCCGTCCAACCGGAGGTGCCGGACAATCTGCTGGAGGTGCTTGACGACGCCTCCATCGACGAGGGGCACCGTACTATTATGAGTACGGTGATCCAGAAGGTTCGGTCCGCCAAGAGCGGACTGAGTGAAGCTTGCGCTAGCCTTCTAACAGGCTTCGAGGTAAGTAAAAATATGTAAAAATATTACCGCATAGACAGTAGCCCCTAATGCTCTGTTTGGCGTTCGAAAAGAAAAGCTGAATAGAGGATCTATTGAATTTCGCAGGAGTCTAACAAAAAGGAGTCAATATGCGTATGCAGGCTTCGCTGCTATCCACCGCCGCACTGACTGCGGAGGTGGGTGTCCTGAAGCAGGACCTCGAGAGGACCGAGCAAGAGCTCAGCCTTGCCGAGCGGTGGCTCGAGGAGAAAGAAGGTAAGAAATACCTTACAGAGAAAGTGCCTACAAAAAGGCGTGATTGCAAAAAAATAACAGGATTGTACTGCTTATTGTAGGGGCCACGACTGAGGTGGCGACCCTTAAGCAGGCGCTGTCTGAGGCCGAAAAGAAAACGGCCGCGGAGCACACCGAGCGAGACAGACTTGGGACTCAGGTCGGCGAGGTGCAGCAAGAGCTTCAGGCTCTCACGAAAAAACATGAGAGTTTGGAGCTTGAGTCAAAGGCGCAAGCATCCGAGCTCGTGACGGCCCTTGAGACTGCCAAGTCTACCAAGGCCGAAGCCCAAAAGGCCCTCCAAGAGTTGGAGGAGATGAGGAAGATAGCACCGGGTAAGGCATTCTTTATGCAAAGCAGAAATATAAAAGTAAACTACTTGTTACTTACCCGAATCCGGAGCTCTCCAGGGGCATTCGCAGATCTTCCCCGCAGCGTATCCGCCGCCGCCGCATTCTACCGAGCTGAAGAGGGCAGCTCGACGGAGAAGGTGTTCTGGTCTCAGTATTCTGAGGCCGGGCACCCTGTTCCCTTGAGCGACTAGCTGAAACAGCTGGTCGAGCTCCACAAGGCGGCCGAACAGGCCATGAAGGGCTTCATAGTTCGGCTGTGGCCCGGAGAGGCCCTGCCTGGGAGCTATTTCGGGCTAGTGCGGCGGCTGGTGGAGGCCTGTCCGAGGCTCGAGGTCATCAAGCGCTCCGTCTGCATCGAAGGTGCCCATCGGGCCCTTGCCCGTGCAAAGGTGCACTGGGGTAAGCTAGATGGTGAGAAGCTTGTGAAGGACGGGCCGCCGCCGGGGAAGCAGCATCGCAAGCCCGAGAACTACTACAAGGATGTTCTTGCAGGTGCCCACCTTGTGGCGGATGAATGTACCAAGGATGTGATTTTTGAATGAACTCGCTCATGTTTATCCTGTGCGCTGAAAACTTGTTCATATGCGCTAAGCAATGCTTATTGAATTTAAAATATTACTTTCTGTGCGGCCGTTTATCAAAAAATTGAGAGATGGCCAGTCGTCGGCTTCTGCCCCCATGCCACTAGTGCTGGGGTGTTCGGGATAAACCTGAGCGCTCTTTTTCCCATAGTTGGGTCCTTCGAGGGAGGCGCTCAGCACAATGAACCAGGCAATCGGACTATAATGCTTGAACACTCTCACTTAGCCATAGAACTCTATAATTTTAAATTTTGGCGAAGCCCCTAGTTCGGAAGACCGAGTTCGGGGCGCTATCCACACCTTGTCCGGACAAAGCCAGCTCCTCGCTCGAAGTAGCATAAGTCTTTAGGGACTCGAAAAACCTCTCGAACAGCGACCGGTCTCTCGCGTCATCATGACAGTCAGTTTTAGCTTTCTCCACTGAGGTGCTTAACCCAGCTGAACCGGGGCACAATCGCAGTGGTTCTCCTAGTGCTACCTTAGCCGATATAGCGGAACGTAAGGCACCAAAACATAGGAGCCGGGCAAACCCAACTATTGACCCAAATCATGATTCGGAGCCGATGCATATAGTGCTATAAGTTCGGGGTGCCGCACTTGTGAAAGTGTACGGAATTCTCACACCATAATGAGGGGTACTGAAGCCCCTGGCATGTTTGCCATACCATGGTGTACGGGTGCAATCATGTCATTTAATAAACATATATGTGAAAAGAGGATAATGCAAAAAATAGACAAAAAGCTATGCATTGTTTATAGAGAGGCTATTTATCAAAGCCGAACGATACAAATAGTGCGATAAGCAAAAAGATATTGGACTATTGAACATGTCCTGACCAGGGGCAGGCTGTGGAATTGTATTCAAAATAGGTATACTGCTCGTAAAACAGACCACCTGGGAGTTCCATAATGCGGCATGGCTTGTCTGCCTCCCTGGATCTTGCATCGTTTGTGCGGCAGCCGAATTGCCGAACAGGTCGTCCGAAATATGGAGTCCTGAAAGTAAGAAAAAAATTAAAAAAAGAATCCGGCAGCCCCTAGTACGTTTTAAGCCGTATTTTGGGCGTGCCGTTATTGTGCCCCTTCCCCTGTGCCCATGGTATTTCAAGGGCGTAGTTATGTATGCGAGGCACTGCTTTCGCTATGTCGCGAGAGCTGGGGTTGGGGCCGCATTGCTACGCTTGCTCAGAGTGTGCCAGACGGTCCTGCTGTGGGTTACTCCGGGCGCGCTTGGCAGTTTCTGGCTTTTTAACGGCCGGACAGGAGAATTGCCTAAGAAGGCTACTTTGTACTTCCGCTGCGAGAGCCGCCGTGTGCTCCTCCGTACGGAGGGAGCGTTCGGTGTTTCCGTTGACCGTGATTACTCCTCGAGGGCCTGGCATCTTGAGCTTGAGATATGCGTAGTGCGGCACCGCATTGAACTTTGCGAATGCGGTTCGTCCGAGCAGGGCGTGATAGCCACTGCGAAACGGGACTATATCGAAGATTAACTCTTTGCTTCGGAAATTGTCCGGGGATCCGAAGACCACGTCAAGTGTTACTGAGCCTGTACAGTTGGCTTCTACACCTGGTATAATGCCTTTAAAGGTCGTTTTTGTGGGCTTAATCCTTGAGGGATCTATGCCCATTTTCCGCACTGTATCCTGGTAAAGCAGGTTCAAGCTACTGCCACCGTCCATGAGGACTCTTGTGAGATGAAATCCGTCGATGATTGGGTCGAGAACCAATGTGGCAAAGCCGCCATGACGGATGCTAGTGGGATGGTCCCTTCGATCAAAAGTGATCGGGCAGGAGGACCATGGGTTGAACTTTGGGGCGACTGGCTCCATCGCGTATACGTCCCGTAGCGCACACTTCCGCTCCCTCTTGGGAATGTGGGTTGCGTATATCATGTTCACCGTCCGCACTTGTGGGGGAAAGCCCTTCTGTCCATTGTTGTTCGGCGGCCTGGGCTCCTCCTCGTCGTCGCTGTGCAGCCCCTTGTCTTTGTTTTCGGCTCTTAACTTGCCTGCCTGCTTGAACACCCAACAATCCCTGTTAGTGTGATTGGCTGGCCTTTCGGGGGTGCCATGTATCTGGCACAAGCGGTCGAGTGTTCGGTCCAAACTGGACGGGCCCTGAGTATTCTTTTTGAATGGCTTTTTCCGCTGACCGGATTTATAGCCTCTGAATCCGGCATTGACTGCCGTGTCTTCATTGCTGTCGCTGTTAATGCGGCGTTTTTGCTTATTCCGACGTGTCCTGCCACTTTTGTCCTTGGTATCCCAATTACCAGGGTTCTTTGATAAGTTGTTACTGCGATCTAGCTAGCTGTCTTCTCCCGCGCAAAAGTGGGTCATGAGTGTCGTGAGGGCTGCCATAGATTTCGGCTTTTCCTGTCCCAGGTGTCGGGCAAGCCACTCGTCATGGATGTTATGCTTGAAGGCTGCTAGGGCCTCTGCGTCCGGACAGTCGACTATCTGGTTTTTCTTTGTTAGGAACCGTGTCCAGAATTGCCTGGCCGATTCCTCTGGCTGCTGAATTATGTGGCTTAAGTCATCGGCATCCGGTGGTCGCACGTAAGTGCCCTGGAAGTTGTCGAGGAATGCGGCTTCCAGGTCCTCCCAAGAACCGATTGAGTCTGCTGGCAGGCTGTTAAGCCAATGCCGGGCCGGTCCTTTAAGTTTGAGCGGGAGGTATTTGATGGCGTGTAGATCATCGCCACGTGCCATGTGGATGTGAAGGAGATAATCCTCGATCCATACTGCCGGATCGGTTGTGCCATCGTATGATTCGATGTTTACGGGTTTGAAACCCTCTGGGATTTTATGATCCATTACTTCATCCGTGAAGCATAGCGGGTGTGCGGCGCCTCTGTACTGGGCTATATCACGACGCAGCTCACAAGAGCTATGTCTGTTGTGTTCGGCCCAGCCGGATTTGTTCTATCCGGAGTGAAGATCATCGTCACGTGCCGTAGGGCGCCTGTGCGATCCGTAGATCGATCTTGTTTGTCTTGCCTTATCCTCCAGTACGTCTCGCAGGTCTGGCGCATTTTCCCGTGCCTTAGTTGAGCGGCGTCGGGACATGGCTTGGGTGGAGGGCCGAGAGGCCTCTCTGTCGCGGCCGCGAGGTGGCCGGTCTGTCATGTCGTGCGCTGGTGATGTAGGTGCTTCCTTCTCTAATCGGGGTAGCGGCCTGCGCTTTGGGTAACTCTTGGAGGGGCGTTCGAGTTCATACTCTTCGGCCGCAAGGACTTCAGTCCATCTGTTAGCTAGCAAATCTTGGTCAGCTCTAAGCTGTTGCTGCTTTTTCTTGAGGCTGCTTGCCGTGGCTAAAAGCCTGTGTTTGAAACGCTCTTGTTCGGCGGGGTATGATGGTACGACGAATTCGTCGTCATCGAGGCTTGCCTCATCTTCGGAGGGAGGCATATAGTTATCATCCTCGACCTCTCGGTCTGCCGCTCTCTCATGAGGGCTGGCTTCTCCATCTTCCTGTGCCGAATCTTGCTGGCTGGGTGTTCTTCGGCGCTATCCGGGGTACTATTTTCTCCCGTGCCGGAATCACCGTTTTTGCTTTGGCGGGATTTAGAGTGGCGCCGCTGACGCCGGCGCTTTGGCTGTTTCTTGGAGGTGTCATCCCCCGCTGTTCCATCGCCATCTCCATCTTATGGAGTATCCACCATATATATGTCATATGACGAGGTGGCCTTCCAGCGCCCTACAGGTGCCAGTTCCTGTTCGTCTCCTACATCGTCGTCCATACTGTCGATGTCTTCGGAGCCGAAGTCAAGCATGTCGGTTAACTCGTCAACAGTGGCTACAAAGTGGGTGGTGGGTGGGCTTTGAACTTCTTCATCGTCCGTATCCCATCCTCGCTGACCGTAATCCGGCCAGGGCTCTCCTGATAAAGAGAGAGACTTGAGAGAATTCAGGATGTCGCCCAAAGGCGAGTGCTAAAAGATGTCCGCGACGGTGAACTCCATTATCGACGCCCAATCGGATTCGATTGGCAGGGGCGCGGGGGGTTCGGAGTCCGGGTAGGAGTCTGGATCCTCGGAGTAACGGGTCATGCAGAGTGCGGGGCTAGCGTTCGGCTCGATCGCCTCTAAGATCGCAGCCCCCGAGGTTACGTCCAACCGCTCATCCTTGATTGGCGCAATAGGCTCCGAGTTAGGGGTCGGAACCGGTGCGTGTGCGGCCTCCAGGACACTGTCCGGAGGCAGAGCTAGATCATGCCCCTCGAGATAGTGCGGCGCGCTTGGCCGTGGCTCGAACCCGTCGAAGATCAAGTCTCCGCGGATGTTAGTCGTGTAGTTTAAGCTTCCAAACCTAACTTGATGGCCAGGGGCGTAGCTTTGGATCTGCTCCAGGTGGCCAAGCGAACTGGCCCGCAGTGCGAAGCCGCCGAAGACGAAGATCTGTTCGAGGAGAAAAGTCTCACCCTGGACCTCATCATTGTTGATGATCAAAGGAGCCATCGGGCCTAAAGGCGACGACACATAGGAACTCTCAATGAAACCACCAATGTCAGTGTCAAAACCGGCGGATCTCGGGTAGGGGGTCCCGAACTGTGCGTCAAGGCCGGATGGTAACAAGAGACAAGGGACACGATGTTTTTACCCAGGTTCGGGCCCTCTCGATGGAGGTAATACCCTACTCCTGCTTGATTGATATTGATGATATGGGTAGTACAAGAGTAGATCTACCACGAGATCAAGGAGGCTAAACCCTAGAAGCTAGCCTATGGTATGATTGTTGTATATGGAGTTGATGTCCTACGGACTACAACCCTCCGGTTTATATAGACACCGGATAGGGTTAGGGTTACACAGAGTCGATTACAATGGTAGGAGATCTTGAATATCTGCATCGCCAAGCTTGCCTTCCACGCCAAGGAAAGTCCCATCCGGACATGGGACGAAGTCTTCAATCTTGTATCTTCATAGTCCTGGAGTCCGGCTGAAGGTATAGTTCGGCTACCCGAACACCCCCTAATCCAGGACTCCCTCAATGAGCACCGAAGAAAGGTATCGGTGGGGGTACTATTTTCTTCGAAGATGCTTCTTACACTTCGTCTGTAATATAGCATAAGTTCCCTGAGCGCGCTTTGTCTGTTACAGCCTTATGGCCCGGTTGCCTGGTTATCGGAAACACTGTCGATATTCTCGACAGGTGGAGTACATAACACTTTTTGGTCCTTGCACGAAGAGGGAGAAGCTGACGGTCAGTTAAGACGCGTTTAAAGTTCGGTTGAACAAAGATATGATGTAAGTACTTCGATACATACAATCATTATACATAAAATCTTTCACCCAAGTCACTTGGGGGCTCTTAAAATTTATATGAGCTATTTTATAGTAAATGTGTTTTCTTCTTGGCCGTTGCAAAGTCTTTTACTATCGCTCCTTTTTCGACGTGAGTGTGTGGTCACTAGCCAGATAACCCATTTTCTCTCTAGTGACCACTCGAGTTTAGTTTGCTAAACTGGTCTAACGAGAAGCATTCCGCCTTCGGGATAGGAGGCTGCAGCCGTAGGCTGACCCGCTTGAAGTCTTGAGATTGGATGTGTAATGTTAAAGCACGATAGAAGCACTCTTTTTTTCTAAGACCAATTTTCGGATTGGCACCAAACACTTGATCTTGTTCGGACGTCAAGTTTTTACTGATGTTTTTTTTGGTTTTCCAAGCTTATGGCACTTTTAAACTATTTGTGTGTTTTCAGCACAAGTCTCGCAGTGCAATGTCGGACACCTTTATAGATTCGGCAAAAAACATTCTCGGATCTCACTATATATGCATTGGTTTCAAATTGTGTCTTCGGTCAATAGTTGGGTTGCCCGGCTCCTGCGCTTGCCTCCTACGTTCCGCTTTGTTCGGCTAGGTGTGCAAAGGGAGAACCACTGCGATTGTGCTTCCAGCTCACATGGTTAAGCACCTCAGTGGAGAAAGCCGAAAACTGACTGTCACAATAAGCGTAAACTGGTTAGCAATCCGATGACAGTGTTAAATGACGGGCCATTCATAACAATGGCCGAAGTGTTTACGGCTTGACCTCGACTGTCGCCGAACACTACCGGGGGCTATTAACTGGCCTCCCAAACTAAATCCTCGATATTTTGCTCTTACATTAGAGCTGAGGTTACATGATCATGCTTAGCATGACAACCCAAAGAAAGGAACCGATAGCGGGACCATTTTCTTTGGAAGACATTTCTTATGTTAAACAGTAATATAACATATCTCTCTGCGTACCTTTGTTTATAAAATTGTATGGCCAGATTACCTTGTTTGTCGTAAATCTTTGCCCTCATAAAGGCTTTATAAAGTAGGACAAACACTCCTCGGCTACTAGCCGACGAGGTGGAAGCTGATGGTCGGTCAACAAAGTTTTGTACAATGCGGATCCGAGCATTAATGACGTAAAGTACTTGGATACATAGAGTCATTACACATAATTTGTGATTTTACTATTGATATGGATCCTTAATTCGGCCACCCGTGCCCGCATTAAGGCTCGGGGGCTACTGGGCTTCGGGCTTATTATTTACAAATATTAAAGGGGCACATCGATCCCCTGATCTGGTGTTGCCACCTGACCAGTGTCTCGGGGGCTACTTCATTGCATGTTCAATGCAGAAAATTTTAAGTGCAATACAGTTTCCGAGGAGATTTTGATCCTCAGGTTGGTCGGCCGCACCCAACCTGAGTCTCGAGGACTGAGCACGCCGCTTTTGTGTCCCGAAGTATTCTGCCGAGCTAGGACTTGATCCTCAGACCGATTTTGCAAATCAACCTGAGTCTCAGCGGCTACTGGGATCAGCGGTCTTATGCCATCCTTCATGTGCATCTCGGGTTTTAGACCGATACCCACCTTGAGGGCTACTGGCTATATATCTCGGCAGAGAATAAATTGCACCAATCAAAAATATTGACAAAAATCGGCCCACATTCGGGGTGGTGCACCACCTCGGAAGTAGTCCGGCATAAAGCTCGGGCGCTAGTGGCTGGCACCATAGAGGGCATTTCCGGCGTTGGAGCTTGGATACAATCCGGCGTTGGAGCTCAGATAAATAGTCCGGCGTTGGAGCTCGGATACAGTTCGGTGTTGGAGCTCGGATACATAGTCCGACGTTAGAGCTCAGAATCGGTCCGGCGTTGGTGCTCGGCTGCAAAGATACCTCGAATGCAGTCCGACGTTGGAGCTCGGACGCAAGAGGACGCTGCCGCCCGGGAACAACTTCAAACCCGAGGTGTGGCATAAAAATAACAAGGCATTGATAAAGGCCGGAAACTTAAAGGGGCTCCTCGGATACCCGACGTGTAAACTAGTCGAATGCATTTCGGCGATCCTCAAGATCGAAGATGAGAAGATTTGTTGAACCAGTTTTCAAGACCGACGACCGAAGATGAAGAACAGTTCGGAAGAATCGAGGAGCGTCCCTAACTTGAAGACCGGTTCAGGGGGCTACTGATGGTGTCCTGGACTAGGGGGTACTCACCACGTCATCTCCCGATCTGTTAGATTGGGCCGAGGACCCCCATGGCCATATACTCATGGGCCAGTTTGGACAGCTGCCGCATACATGGAAGATTCCACAAGACTTGGTGATCAAGACAAGGACTCCTCCCCACCGGCGTATTCGGCTAGGACTCTTGTTATCCTAGGCCCCTGGTGCATTATATAAACCGAGGCCAGGCTAGTCGATAGAGAATATACAACATACAATCATACCGTAGGCTAGCTTCTAGGGTTTACCCTCTCTGATCTCGTGGTAGATCTACTCTTGTACTACCCATATCATCAATATTAATCAAGCAGGACGTAGGGTTTTACCTCCATCAAGAGGGCCTGAACCTAGGTAAAACATCATGTTCCCTGCCTCCTGTTACCATCTGCCTTAGACGCACAGTTCGGGACCCCCTATCCGAGATCCGCCGGTTTTGACACCGACACCTATGTTGTCGTAGAAGTGTTCCATGACATTACCAAAATTATCATCACGGAAGTGCCCACTTCCATGACGATAAATCGCGTGTCACAGAAGTGCTTTCGTCAAGGGTGCCCGACATGTGGCATCCACCGTAACGGAACGCCGTTAAGCTATCGGGGCGGGTTTTGGATCTGATAACCCGTTAATAGCCCCGACCACTGGGGATTTTCCACGTGTAAAATCATCATTGGCTAGAGGAAACACGTGTCGGCTCATCGTCGGGACAGATGTCATCCACTCATTAGACAGAAGGCACCTATGATACGTTGACACGTGGCACGGCCCAACAGAGGCCCATTCCTGTGAAAAGGACGGCCCGTTTGACTTGGTCAAAAGGTGGCGGGCCAGCCCATGGAAAGCCTGTTGACGGCCTGTTCGCATATAGCCCATTTACAGCCCGCTAACCCAAGGCCCGTTATGCCCTATCCGAATTAGGCCCAGTAGCGTCATCTGGGCCATCCAATATGATTCCAGCCCGTTTTCACTTCTAGCCCATGTATGGCCCATGACGTCTTTCGTCCCATATGAGGCCCTATGTAACTCTTGGCCTATTAACGGCCCGTGGTGAAACTGGCCCGTAATGAACAATGTATCACTTTACACCCATTAACGGCTCATGGTGGAACTGGCCCGTAATGAATAATGTATCACTTTATACCCATTAACAGCTCGTTATTCCGTTGGGCCGTCTCTAGCCCATGTTATCTTTCGGCCTTCTCAGAGCCCATTTATTCTTGGGCTCATTTCCAGCATTCGTTTACTTACGACCCGTTACTGTCATTTTCTGCTTGTGGGCCAAATTCAGCCCGTGGTTACAGTCGGCCCGTTTGTGGCCCGTTAATACGTTGGGCCGTTTTCATAGCGTCATCAAATACGGCCTATTAACGATGGCCCGTTAAGGTCGGCCCATGAACGGATGATTCCAACTCTAGCCCGTTTACGGCCAGAATGCGGTCTGTTTGGCCCATGTTTGGCCAATCGATCATACGGCCTGTATAAGGCCCATTGATGATACGGCCCGTAGAAGGCCCATTGATGATACGGCCCGTAGAAGGCCCATTGTTTCTACGGCCCGTAGAAGGCCCACTGTTTCTACGGCCTGTAGAAGGCCCACTGTTTATACGGCCAGTAGAAGGCCCACTGTTTCTACGGCCCGTAGGAGGCCCAGTGTCACTACAGTAAATATTTGCCCATGGTTATTGTGGCCTAGTTTTAAAAATTAGGTTATTGCAGCCACTAGCAAACTGCAGAAAAAGAACTGCACTGACTACAAGCAAACAAATAAACAAGACAACAAGGAAATAAATAAGCAAGCAACTTACACTAGGCTATCACGGCTATTACACATATTACATCCACTGGGCATCAAAGTTCGCCACCAGTGCAAATATAGGGAACACAGCAGCATATAAACGCCGCAGCAAAACAAGTCCAGAACTAAAACCACTTCAAAAGAGCTCAAGAAACAATATCCTGGGTACCCATAATGCTGGCAAGATGCTTAGCAAGCTTATTAACTTTCTCTTGTTTGGCGCTTAAGTCCTCCAGCGCTTGCTGTTGCACCAGAAAGTATACATCTGAATTCTACAGGGACTTCCTCAGTCCTTCAGTTCCCTGTCGCATAACATCTGATCGATGTCTTTCAACTTTTAGTTGAGAGTCAAGAAGCCGAACTAATTCAGGCAATGAGTTCGAAGAGCTGGTGCCAGCAGTGGTAGCCAGTAACTCGAACACTACATCAAGACAGGACTTTGGGGTTGTCTTAGTGTCTTTAATATAGTTTTTATCAGCTTTCTTGGAGACCAACAGGGATGTCTCACTATCTTGAACCTTATCTGCATTACTTCCTTTACCATTATATAACAGGGTACTCTTCTCCAATATTTTATCCGCGTTCTAAAAGAGAAACAAACAAACACATCTCAGGTTTACAATGTAGTATATGAAACTCATTTTGGTAAACCAGTTCAGTAGTAAGGTGGATAGGATAACAGCATGAAACAAACATATATATATATGTAGTATGGTCACTGTATGGTCTATATCATTCTAGTTTATGTTGCCAAATCAAGTTAGATACAGTTCGAATCATATCTATTTAAGACAAAGCAGCATAGATAGAATATAAGTGTGGGGAACTACACAACAATAACAACACTTGTAATGTGCATGCATGAGAACATAACTGTTTATTCAATTGAAACTGAAATCAACATAGAGCAAGTTACAACAGCAAATAGCCAAACACGTTGAAGAAACAGGTTTAAAACATACCTGTTGCGCCATTGGAGTTTCAATTGCATCCTTCAAATTTGAAATTAGTTGGTATCAGTAAATACAGTGATGCAAGAGCAAAGTAGTATGAACCATAGCTACGGAACCTGACCTGAGAACAATTCTTCTTCTGCTTTAAGCGTTGACTTCAGGTTCGGAGTGGTGGTCCTCGTGATTTGGGCACTGCAGTTGCCTTACTAACTGCTCGTGTTTGGGTGCTTTGTGGTGGAGACGGTGATGTGTCAATGGGAACTGGGTGTCTATTTGCTGGGGTTGGGGTTAGAAGGGGTGTAGATGGTTCTCTGTCCAACTGGGTAGGGGTACAATATGCATGAGTGTGGGTTATGTGTGGTGGGGCTGGTTCTTGGGCAAGTACAACCGTGGTTCTATCTGCATCGACAGGTAGCACGATCTTTTCTGAAGACTGTGTTTTTACTCCCACAGATACTGCCATCACTCCCTCCAATTGAAATGGTTGATAAACAAGAAAAGTAATTGAATGTACAGACATTGCAAGATAGACAGGTGCAATGGATAGTAGGGAAGAAAACAGGGCATGAAATAATTCACATTTATGTTGTCTAAGCAAACAGAATAGCAGGACATAATTTCACATATATGATGGCTAATTAAACAGGATAGCATGACACAATTTCACATGTATGATGGCTAACTAAACAGGATAGAATGACATACTTCAAAATATGATGACTATGTAAACAGGATGACATGATATAACTATACGATGTGTCTGTTAAAGTGGTTGGCATGCCATAAATCACAAACATGCCGTCGATGGAAACATGATAGCATGATATAATTCACGGATAGAATGACATAATTTAAATATGATGACTATGTAAACAGGATGAGATGATATAACTATATTATGTCTTTAGAAAATGGGTTGGCATGCCATAATTCAGATACATGTTGTCTATGTAAACATCATGGCATGACATAATTCAAATATATGATTTATATACTAAGGAAGTGAGCAGAGGGCAATCACATATATGATGTGTCAACTAAGGAGGTGGCATTCAATATTGTGTATATGAAGTAAAAACTAAGCATTGCAATACAACATATGCATTATATGAGTAATATAACCCTACCAAGTTTGAGCATACACCTCAGGGGGATAATAGGACTGGTCATCTGCCTCTGAATCCTCCTCTGAAGAGCTATCTGTAACCAGCAAGATATCTGCTTCAGCGGGTAGCATTGTGTGCTCTGAAGACCTTGTTTTCACTCCAGATTTCTCCATCACCAATTCAAATGGCTAATGCACAGGAAGAGCAGTTGAATATACAAACATTGTCGACAAATGCAATGAGAAATACAAAAATAGGACGGCATGATATAATTCACATATATGACGCTTGCCTAAACAGCATGGCATTGCATAATTCACATACATAATGCCTTGCAACAAGATAACATTGCATAATTCACATATATAATGTCTTGCAACAAGATGGCATTGCATAATTCACATATATGGTAATTAGACACTAAACAGGTGGCATTCACACAAAGCATGTCTAAACTAAGCAAATGACATAGCAATGCAAGATACCATACGCACGATATGAGCAACATAACCCGGCCAAGTTAGGGCATGCACCTCGGGGGGAAATATGACTGGTCATCTGTCTCTGAATCCTCTTCTGAGGAGCTATCGGTAACCAGCAAGACATGCGCTTCGTCAGATAGCATTGTCTGCTCTGAAGACCTTGTTTCCACTCCAGATTTTTCCATGACGGTGCCAAATGGCTGATGCACAGGAAGAGTAATTGAATGTACTAAAATTGTTGACAAATTTAACACGTAATAAAAAATGATGGCATGATATAATTCACATATAAGATGACTGGCTAACCAGGGTGGCATTGCAAAATTCACATATATGATGCCTGGCTAGACAAGATGGCATTGCATGATTCACATATACGATAAAGAAACTAAACAGATGGCATTGACACAAAGCATGTCTAAACTAAGCAGATGACATCTTTAATGTATACAGTAAGCAATGCAAGGCACCATATGCATGATATTAACAACATCAGCATGCCAAGTTAGAGCGAAGACCTCATGGGGTAAATTGGAGTGGTATTCTCCTTCTGAATCCCCCTCATAACAGTTATCTTCCTCTTGATTATGATCCGAAATGGGTGGAGGGGGATGCCTTTGCGCCCACCATAGAACGACGTCTGCATGAAATTTTATTGCCACGCAAGGCTCGTCTCTTTTGCTCTACATGATCAGTTCCATTGTGTACAATAACCGGCATGCATAGGAATAAAACATAGTGAGATTATGTAAGGAGTGCATGCACAAATCCAGAGTGATGGTAGCAAACTGTGGATAGACCCAAAACCAATAATAGCAGGCAGATAATAGCTTTAGTTAAAAATACAGATAATGGCTCCTTTAATGTTTGTTTGCACCCAACATGAAACTCATAGTAGACACCAGAGATTAACCAGATAGTAGACAAATAGTACTGATTGCTGCCCCAATATGTACCCCACAACCATTTAAAAACTCAAGTTTCAGCATTAGTTTGGACCTGACTCAGAGTCTAATAGGTGAACACGACGATAATGTAGCATGTCATCATATTAAGCGACGCATAACGTAAGCAGACACGGAAGAGTGTGACCTCTCTTGCGGACCCGTGTAGTCCTCAAGGTCATCTGCTCAGTTGATGATGGTAATGCAGTTGTCGTGGCTGCCAGCGGCGGGGAAGAAGATCTGAGGCGGCGAAAGACTGTCTGGAGAGCGGATCCCTGCTGTGGTGAACTCTTCCGTCGTTGGAGCAGCTAAGCTGGGGTGGAACACAGCGCCGCAGGAGCAGGACAAACCACACAAGGTTTTCTTTGACACATCTGTAATAGAAGTAATTGAGTAAGGGCTTGTTTGAATTTGAGGATTCTAACAATGCAGGGATAGGAAATAGACAGGAATAGGATAGGAATGCACGTGCAAAACAGAGAATTTAAAAACACAGGATTTCTGCCAATCTGGGTGTTTGATTCACAACAATTGGAAGATCACAGGATGCAAAAAAGCATGGTGAGATTAAGTCAAACTACAAGAAAATGTACGGTTATAATGCTATTATGCTACTATCTCTTAGTCTTGTGCTTGGTGAATAGGAATATGAAAAGGAGGAGAAGTGGAAATTAGAATTCCTATGGTTTTTCTTTCAAGGGGACACTAAAGGAACAAATCCTACAGTTTTCCTTTGCTCCATTCCTTTGCACCAAATTCATGAAAAGTAGTACCATAGGAAACTTTCCAATTCCGATGTTTTTCATTCACTTTTCCTTTCAAGCACTGGCGATTCTAGTAGGAAGGCTTGAGCAAGGAAAATCCTACACTAAAAAATGTTTTTGTGCTACTTCTATTACTTTGGACCCAGGCCACTGCCATACTAGCTCAACTCCCAGGCCCATCGACAAATACACAGCTCAAACGCGCAGAGATAAATAATGATGGCGTTCAAGAGAGTCCATCACGGATAGCTAAGTTGCCTGGTACCTCACTGCTTGTCATATAGTAGGATAAAATAATCGTATTTCCCGTTACTACGAGTGCTCAGTGGACAATATATATAACATGTAGAGTAAAAAAGAGATGCAACAAGTGTACAACCTCTTTGGCAAAGCCATGTCGATCTCAGCGTGATTGGGTTGGCCGGTGAGGATGCTTCGGCTGACTTGGCTGTCGGAGGAGGGGAAGAAGATCTTAGGCATCTGGAGATGGAGCCCGAGGTACTGCTCTGCTGTGATGGAGGGTTTCGTCATTGGAGCAGCTCCGGTGAGTTGTACGACGCCGAGGCTGAAGCAGGACAAGAGAGACAACAAACAACGTTAACCTGAGTGGAATTCTAATAGCATCTCCAATACATGACGTAAAATACATAACCACAAAGTGCTAGATGTAAAATACATCAGCCGCTCTTCTCTGAACTTAACTGTCGAAACTGAATTTAACTGTTGAAACTGAACTTAACTGTCGAAACTGAACTTAACTATCGAAACTGAATTTTGCTGTCGAAACTAAATTTTGCTGTCGAAACTGAACGCACTAGCAAGGTGAGGCTACATGTCGGTCGACTGACTTTTTCATCTCTGGTCAGTCGATTTTGCAGCTGTTGGATACGAAATCAACGGCCTGCGGTTCATCTTCAATCTCCACCCCCCTGAGCCGGCCAAACAGCAGCCCCCCGCCGCCCGCGGCCGGCGGTGCGCCGCCCCGCCCACCCCGAAAACATTCCCTGCCGCAGCCCCAGCCATCCCTCTAGCCCCCCCGGTGCCGAGCTTTTTCTCCAGTGATCCCCACGCCACCTCCCCGCCAACGCCCCGCCACTGCCGGCGACCACCGCCCCATCCTGAACCCTAAGATAGATTGTGGGGTACCTCTCCGGCGAGCCCCCCTCCCCGCTGGGGCTGGTTCTTCCTTCACCCCGGCGGCATCGGAGTGAAGTGTAGCTAAATCGGAGCAGCATCGCAAGCAAGAACAAGAGCGAGAGCAGCAGCACGAGCAAGAGCAATAGCAAGAGCAGACCAGGCAGGGGACCGAGAGAAAGAGCAGAGTAGCAGGGCGAGCGAGAGCTAAAGCAGCAGCGGGTCCTACTAATGTGGACGTCGCCACCGAGGGAGCGACGCCGTGGAGGAAGTGGCCGGCGCCTCCGCCGTGGATGGAGTCGCGCCGTGTCAGCTCGGGACCGAGCGCCGGCAGCACCGTGAGATCGAATCAAGAAGAAAATGCGGCGATTAGTGTACAACCTCTTTGGTGGCGGCGATTAGGCCACAGCTTCATATGAGGAAACGGTGATGATGATGCTCTTCCGGTGGTGCAGGTGAAGACGGCGGTGTGGGAATGGAGGTGGCGCGAAAGACGAGGGGAACGTCAGGGAAGCTCCTTGGAGGTGGAGGACGGGGTGGCTGAACCGGCGGGATGATGAGATCGACGACGGATCCTCATCCGGTACGGTGGATGCGGGACGTCGAGGTGTTGCTGTGGACGACGTCGTCGGGGAAGAGGCTCCGGCTGGGTGGCGGACGGAGTAGGGTGTGGGGTTTCGTCGCGGGTTTTCACGGCCTCGGTGTACGAATGGGTGGGCGGATGGAATGGCAGTGGGGAACCATGGCTTAGAGACACGCTTGTTCGAAATGTGGGGTAAGTTATGAAAGTACTCCCACCGATTTGAGGTGGTTCTTTCGGTTCAGGGGTACCATGGGCATTTCGCGTGTCGGGATTTCACAGGAGGTGGGAGTTTTCGCGCGCGTTGTAATTTCGGAATAGCAAGGCGCGGGTTGAGATGGAGGGAGTTGTCGAAGCACAACGAGACAAAGATATATCTTAAATATTTCGGGCTAACAAGGCGCGGGTTGAAGAGGCGGGAGTTTCGCAGCACGATAGACAGAGATGCTAGCTTGAATTTTCGGCATAACAAGGCGCGGCTTGAAATTTTGGAAGAACAAGCTTAATGTGTACCCAAAAAAGACAATTTGCACCTCAACACGCACAACACACACACACAAACACCATTTGGACTAGAGTAAGGTACACGTGCATTGCACGCATGAGATTTGGCAACCAAATTATGAATAAATACCACATTATAGCATGCAAGCTTTGAGTCATATATGCATGATGTACATGTTCGTTTAATTCTTATAGTTCATTTCATTCAAAATCATCTAGTTTTTATAAGAAAGCTAATCTATTTTAAGATTCTTGGAATTGTGCGTCGTAAGACATAAAGTAAAAACAAATAATGGCAAATCATGTAGAAAAACATTTTGGCAATTCTGATATGGAAGATTCTAGAACAAATAAGAAGTGCTTGTGTTTTGATGTTTGTGCATTATGCTTAAGTTCAACCATGGAGTCTTCTAGATTATACATGTGGCGAAATCTGGTGGAATCTAGATGATATCCAATGGCCAGTAGTGCTCAAATTTGCCATCTTTGGACCATCGGATTCGCCTCATCCAACGACCATCTTTCAAAGTTAAAGTTACCCGCACACAATAAAAAAATATAAAATATAATATATATATATAGGGGTATAGATGTAGATATGTGATGCAAAAGCCGCTCATCATCTCCAATTAGAATACTGTGTCCATGCACGGATGCGACGTGGCCAAATGATGTTTTCCATCGGTATCTCAAATTCAAATCAGTGTGACCTTGTTTAATGTGTATACATTACAAGATGCTCGTTTCCAAACCACACCGCGCAGATCTCCGTTATATTCATGCATGCATGGGTTTCAAACATCAGGATCTCTTATTCGAATATTTGAATTCAACTTTACATTGATTGTGACCTCACCTATTCAGCTATTCTTTTACACTCATATAGTAGTCTTCTCTTTATAATTGTACCACTAACTTTATCTCATGCATGCATGCACACACACTACCAGTCGGCATTATCCATCGCATGCATGCAATCTTTTTCTTCAGGTCGGTCTCCCATGAAGGCACACACCAACACACATCCCCCTCTCCATCATATCGGGCATTCTTTATCTCTCACGCATGCATGCACAACGATCGATGTTCCTCTATGTATGTGTGTATATAGCTAGGTCTTTCATAGTTTTCCACACAAACCGATCAATCGATAGATCCAGTGAGGTCTCACCCTCTTTCCCACGTCCACATCGATCAATCTATGCCTCTCTATATAGGATTAACATATATAGCTAATACACCCATATTAATTATGTATCCAACGTCCCCCTCTCATCATCCATGCCTTCCGCTTCATCTCTCAGACGCATGCACAATGGCGAAGACAGGGGGCAGTAAGGGCCTTGCCCCCTCCCCCCCTAACATCACTATATATCAAGGCTAATATGAATGTGATCATTAGACAATTGCTGCTAAAAATGGTTTAAGTTCATGAATTGACCCTCCTCGTAAAGGATTAGCAATGCTTGGCCCCCTAGCTCATTTATTTTTCATGGCTCCGCCACTGCGCGCATCAGCGTACGTGTACGCCCCCTCTCTCTAAATATCGATCTCGCACTTGTGCATTCCTTCATAGTCTCCCTCCACTCGGCCCCTCGCACCATCTTCTAGCCCCCCACCGGATTTTGCCACATGTACAATCTAGCAGACTCCATGGTTGAACTTAAGCATAATGCACAAACCTCAAAACAATAGTGGTACTCTTTTGTTCTAGATTCTTCTGTATCATAACTGCCCAAACTTTTTTCTAGTTGAACTGCCATTATTTGTTTTTACTTTATGCTTTACAATGCACAATTCCATGAATCATAAAATAGATTAAGGGCTTCTTTGATTCAAAGGATTCTCAAAGGAATTTTGGAGGATTCTAATCATTAGGAATTTTTCCTATCTTGGTTGTTTGATTCATAGGATTGTAAACCATAGGAACTTTTCCATATGATTCATTTGCACTAGATTTCAAAGGAAACATCCCATCCACTCAAACCTCTTTGAAAGAATTCTACGTTTTTTCTATGCACAATCAAACACTCGTACAATCCTGTAGGATTCAAGATGACATTCCACTATAATCCCATGTTTTTCCTATTCCTGCGTCCTTAGCTTTTTTATAAAAACTAATTGATTTTGAATGAGATGAACTATAAGAATTAAACGAAGGGCTACATCAGGCATATATGACTCAGAGCTTACATGCTATAGTGTGGTATTTATTCATAATTTGGTTGCAAAATCTGATGCGTGCAATGCACGTGTACCTTATTAGTACTTTGAGTATGTGCAAAACACGTAAATTAGAATACCAATAGCATGCTACATAGTGTCTCTCTTACAGTTCATGAAGCCACGTGGCACATGTGTAGGCGTTGTCGCGAACTCCATGCGTGGATTGATCACAGTGACGTGCTGCTGGTTCCAGAAGAATGTACTCGTCCTCCCTGAGCCATACTGGCGGTACATGCACGAAGCGAAGATGTGCACGCACGCCATGCACGCACTCATTCCTCGCACGCACACGCGGGTACATGGGCGGACATAATTTTGTACCAAGATCCACCCCATGTGATAATTTGACGCGTGTAAAGTCATTCACTTCATTGATGGTCAATTAATACAGCGCATGCAAATTGACTAGACGTGAGGGCGGAAGAAAGACATTATTACTCCACTGCACGCATGCGAGTAGTTAAATCGTGGGTTGCTAGTAGTACTTCCATTGGTCTCCTTCGTATTTTGTGCCAATTTTTAACAGTAACATAATATTTACGCATTTGAGCAGTGTAGTACTTGAAATTTATGTTCCGCTAAACTCATCAGGAGCCGTTTCGGGCCTCGAAACCAAAACCATCAATTAATCTTTACCTTGTTCCCATCACATTCAAAAGCCTGCTCACACCTACTAGTAGTACGTACCAAGCCTGAACGTGTTCCCACTATGCAGGTATTAGTACTAGTGCTAGTACTTAGGTTATAAAAAGGGGAACTGCCTAACCGAAAATCACTCTACCTTTCCTCCTCATAAGTGCTTCTTCTTTGTCCGTTGTTGCCATGGCTGGTGAGCAGAGCTCTAAGTCGAGAACTACTCGTAACAAGGGAGCGGCAACCAAGGCTGCGGAAAAAAAGAGAGGGCTCGCCGCCACGCAGAGACCTCGAAAGATCTCTCACGGGCAGGCGATGGCTCCCAGGAGCGCCCTAGCCACAGAGGCGAACATGCCGAGCCGGCGGAGCTGGAGTCGTTATCCCTCGACGGCATGCCCGATTAGCTCAATAAGTAGAAGGAGTTCATCCAAGGCTTGATGGAGTTGCTGAAGGAGAGCCTCGACGACATGCCTGCTGAGCTCAATCAGCAGGGGGAGTTGACCGCCGGCTTGGTGATGCTGTTGAAGAAGAGCATTGCCTCGGAGAAGAAGGCGATCGGCGAAATCCTACGACTTCGGGAGGACAATGCGAAGCTCTGCCACGAGATCGACCTATTGAAGGAGAAGAACGCCGGCTGGAAAAACCTGCATGAGAATAGTAGTTCCTCAATGAAGATGCTGCAGGCCCTCGCCATGGAACAGAAGGAAGAGTTGGCGAAGCTCCGCATCGAGCACCTGGCTGCTGTCAAGGTACGTAATATGGCCGTGGAACAGATTATGAAGGCTTGCGTCGAGAAATGTCGCGTCATGGACACAATGATGAAGATGGCGGAGGAGATGCGCAAGGAGATGGAGGTCGTGGAGGCGATGAAGAAGCAGTTACGACTCCGCGGCGAATTAGATCATTTGGGGTGATAATCTTCCTTCTTCTTTTGCTCCTGTGTTTCATCTTTTGCTTCGGGTGTTTCGCCGCACGTGGCACGTTCTCTGCGAGGCATGAATAGAACAATGTTTTTTTGAGGGAATGAATAGAACAATGCTAACAATGAGATGACTAGAAAATTAGATCATTTTTTATCGCCATATGGCACTGGGCTGCCGTGTTTCGTGCTCCTCCGTCGTAGTACTACTCCAGTGGAAAACTTGAGTATACCGCATGGTTCTTTGCTCCTCCTCGATCAGGTCGTCGGCGCATTTATACAAGCAGTCAAATCACAAGGCCCCGCCTTCCAGCAGTAATGAGCCGTCAAATCACAACGGCCCTCGCCTCTCGTGAAACCGACCAAGCTAGACTGCCCCGCCCTCTAGCCTTTTAAAAAATGTATACTTTTGTATAGCAGTAGTATCGATGGATTGTGCCATGGAGCAAAACTTGAAATTAAAAAAAGGTGGTACATATAGAGAGCGCTCGTCGCCAAATGATGCATATAGTACTATTAAAAAGGCTAGTCACAATAATGGTGTCCAGCACAACCCACCCCTCAAATAAAACTAAGAGGGTGCTTGGATACATTTTAGTCCCATGACTAAAAGTAGTGGGACTAAAACATGCTAGCCTCACCCATGCTTGGATCCAAATACTAAAAAGGCTAAAATCAAGTTAATGAGAATTTATTATCCTCCAAACCCTCCAATCCAGAACTCGCCTGTGTTAAAGGAGAGGAGTTAAATGAGTAGAGAGAGGACTAATCCACATTTTAGTAGGGGTACCCCTGACTAAAAAATTTTAGTCTCAAGACTAGTTTTAGCCCCTCTTTAGTCAGGGGTGCTTGGAACTTTAGCCTCTTAAAGAGACTATTTTTAGTCAGACTAAAATAAGTCCCTTGGATCCAAGCACCCTCTAAGCATCCTAGAATTCTTTGACAAAACTAAGCACCCTGAAATTCTTTGACAACTAAACTGCTGGCTATATGATGTTGGCCATATATATTGTACGTATATAATGTGAAGAAATGAGTGGTAGTACTATACCAACTAAAAGATGAAATGTAAGAAATACTAGTATGTACGTACTAAAGAGTTAAAGTAACGAGAATAAACATAACATAGTTCTGCTAGGGGCTCAGCACAACATACCCCTCAAATTAAATTAAGCACACCTGAAATTAAACTTTGCAACTATTCCGGTAGACACTGCATTAGAACCACCATGAGCAACGACACTGCCACCTTACTCGGAGTCCTCGTCCACGTCCTCGACTTCGTCCTTGTCCCTCTTCCTCTTGGCCGATACTTCTTTGCTTGAACCGCACACTTGGTTGTTGCTCTTCATCCAACCCTTGTAGATATTGAAGCAAAGCTAGCCATCCATTGCAGCGTAGTGGATGTGGTGTCGGGACCCCGATTCTAAGTCACACCGATCTAGCATGTAACACCTCATATCACTTTGCGGCCTCACGCACGGTATTCCCACGGGTGTCGCCTTACCATGGCCCGGGACCGTTTGCGCCTTTTGGCTCACGTATATGATAGTGTCGCTAGCATCCATATGACAGGGAACCCGGGCCGACATGACTACTCGTGAACCCAAAGTGGCACTAACTTACAGGGACAAGCATACATGAAACAACATCGAGCATGTCGGTCAGCAGCGTGTGCATCCGGGCTGTAGCAACTGGGCTAACAGGACTCCGGGAACCCAGGCTGTAGCAGGCTAGGCAGGACTCCGGATGTCACCGCGTGACATTTCCCCGAAGGGACAGACACAGGAACGAAGTGAATCACATGCCGGCCAGTCTAAGTGTTCCAGAGCAGTAGTGCTGGGCTAGCAGGACTCCGGTGAACCGGGCTGTAGCAGACTACCATGGCTCAGTGGAAGCACTAGACTACATTTCCCCATAAGAGAGGCTACCAAGGATAAACAACTAGGTTGTCGGATCCCACACATAGCAATACACGTCACACGTACGCATAACATGCAAGTATGTGTTGTACAACATGGCATCACAACATAACTCAAACTCATATAGATAAAGGCCCAGAAGAGCCACATAGCATTAATACAAATAGAGGTCTCATGACCCATCATTCAGAGCATACAAGCAACGGAAGTATTACATGTCTGAGTATAGACAACTACAAAAGAAAAAGGCCGAGAAGCCTGACTATCTACAAGTCCCTCCCAAGGGAACAAGATCGTAGCTAAGGTAACAAGCTACTCGTCGAAGTCCAAGCGGTACTACTAGTGAGACAGATGTCTCACCTGCAAAACATAAATAAAGCAAACGTGAGTACAAAGGTACTCAGCAAGACTTACATCAGATCCTATCATACATGCATTTGTATCAAGAAGGTAATGTGGGGTTTAGTTGCAGCAAGCCATATTTGACTCAGTGGCTATCCTGTTCTACGACAACAAGAAACTTCTTTGAGGTGAGGCAGCGCACACGAGTCCACTAATCACCACATCAATACATTACTATGGATTCATCCCCGTCTCTCTACGAGAAGGCCATCCATAGCACTCACACTTGTCTTGAGCATTTTAGAGTATCCACTTTAAGTTTTCTATGTACCACGTAAGCATCCAAGAAGTCCATAACCGAGCACACGGCTATTCAAATAGATCTTGATAACCCTGCAGGGGTGTACTTCTTCACACAAGCACTTATCACCATGTACACGTCATGTATCTCGGCAACCTTCAAGCGGAAGCCTGGCGAGGGTGTCGGCCACGACCTGACTAACCACACAAGACTCTAGTCCAGGTTTGTCACCTATTCGGGTTCCATCCGTAAGGAGATCCGGCCGGGGTTTCGCTCACGGCCCCAAACGATGTGTACAGGGTTCCCGAGCCCACCATCTGGGTGCCACTCGGTACACCGGGCCACGTGTGCCTAGTCTGTCCCAAGTCCACCCTACCGGGTGTCACTCGGTAGAAAAATAGCACTACCTACAAACACCAGAAACTAGTTGCAACTCCTGGACAGAGATCAAGTTGGCTAATAAGTCAAGAGGGGTCGAGTTACCGGAACCCAATGTGTGGTAGTATCTAGTCATTGGACAACATACACAGAACTTAGTTCTTAGGGACGGTTCCAGTGAGACAACCCACCATGTACTCCTACATGGCCTCTCACCACTAACTTTACCAAATCATGTTCACACACTTAACTCTCAACATCAGAACATAGCACTGTACTCCAATTCATTCCCAATGAATCAGACCTGACATACTCTAAGCAATAGCAGGCAATGCATGGTAGGAACACAACATGGCTCAATCAACTCCTACACATGCTAGTGGGTTTTAACTATTTACTGTGGCAATGACAGGTCATGCGGAGGAATGGGTTCAACTACCGTAGCATAAAGTAGCAGTTGAATCGTTGTTGTCCTAATGCAATAAATGAGAGCAGGTGTGAGAGAGTGGGGTTGTATCGGAATGAACAAGGGGTTTGCTTGCCTAGTAGATCAACAAGGGGTCACTGCTCCTCAGACAGGTACTATGGAGCACTCTCCGAAGCGGGACCTATCGAGAGGGAACGGTGTCGGAAATTAAACACAAGCATATGCAACAATATGATGCATGAACATGGCATGAGTATGTGATGTTGTTTGAGTTAATGCATCTAGCATTTATTTGCATGAAGTCCATTTGAACCAAAGTTTCAAATGCAACTCCAAAATAAGCCTTTATAAATGCCATTCATCTGTTTCCTCATATACAGCATGTATAAGTTGGTTTGTCATGCATGAAAATGGTACATATGGATAGATTGAATTTTTCTGATAATTTTTCGTATATAAATTATTTCAATCTGAGCTACGGTTGAATTTCTATGAATTTTTGAAGTTTAGCTAAATTTCTGGAATTTCCAAAATAGAAATAATCCAGAATTCATTTATTCCGTCAGCACTGCGTCATGCCTGCGTCAGCAGATCAACGGCGCTGACCAGGTCAAACCTGACGTGTGGGGTCCACACGTCAGTATCATGGGTTAAACAGGGGGTTATTTCTAATTTAACTAAAAGATTAAGGCGCCATGGCCCACTCTCAGTGTCACTAATGGGGGGGGTTAGTCCTAAACTAATCTTGCCACGTCAGCGTCACGGATTAAGCACCGGCGACCACATCTCGCGGCGGAGGCTCGCCGGAGTTGCTCGGGCTCGCGCTACAGGCGGCGGTTTGCGACGCGGTTGGCCTCTACGGCTAGCTGGAGCTCGCGCGCACCTAATTGAGCAGGCATGGGGGCTACGGTGGCCTATGGTGGCGGCAGCAGCAAGCTTGGCGGCGGCCGGAGCTCGGGTGAGCTCGGGGTCGAGGCTACAATGGCCGTGGCGATCCGGGGTTAGCACCTATGGCTTCTACGCGGTGCGGCAAATACATTGGACGCATGCCTGGGACCAAATGGTCACCGGAGTGTCGCTGGCGTCGAGCTCGTGCGGCGGTGCGTCTCGGCTCCGGTGGAGGAGGCAGCTAAAGCTCAAAATCGGGCATGGAGTTAGGGGTAAATGAAGCAGGGGCTCACATGGAGTCGGTAGGGAGGCTCAGCAAGCTCGGGGAGGACCAAACGGCGGCGTAACGGTGATGGCGATCCGGCGGCCATGCGGGGAGAAGACAGGTCGATGGCGAGGCAGCAGGGCATCCGGTGGTGCGTGGCTCATCGGGGACGAAGAGGAGGTCGTAGCGGAGCTTGCAAACACGGAGAGAGGGCGAGGGGGAGGCGGTAGCTACAATGGCGACGAGCTGCAGCGACGGCAGCGCTCGGGCGCGGGAGAAAGAGCGAGGGGGAGAGACAGAGGAAAGGGGATCGACTCGGGGAGCGAGTGAGAGAGGGTCGGGGGAGTACGCGGCGGCTCGAGGAGCCTCTCCCACGTCGGCGGAAGCAGGAGGTGGCCACGGCGTGTGGCCGCAGGCGCCGGGCACACGCCTCTCGTCCTCCTGGCGAGAGGAGGGGGATGACTGGCAGAGGCCTGGTGGGCTGGGCCGGCCTGCTGGGCCGCACAGTGCCAAGCCGTAGGTAAGGTCCAGCTGGGCCACCGCCGCTCCTCTCCCGTTCCAATCTAAATGCAGCGCTGCTCCTCTCCTCTTCCATTTCAAAACCACTGCCCCTCCTCTCCTGTTCCAGTCCAAAACCAGCGTCACTCCTCTCCCGTTCTAATCCAAAACCAGCTCTGCTCCTCTCCTCTTCCATTCAAAAACCACCGCCGGCGAGTGAAGGTGCTGTGGAGAAGTAGATCAATGGAGGAGTACAACCGATACGTGAGGATCGCAGACGGCGACCCTGTGAAGCTAGCTAGGATGTTGGAGATGCAGTCTTGGTTTGACAACAAGGACCAACTAGCGGCGACGGCGACATCCATGGCCAAATATCTGCAATAGAGCGAAAAGGCGGCGATACTCCCGGAGCGAGTGACGCCGGAGTACATAGAGCTGCTCCTCAGGGCCATGGAGCAAACAGATTCACCGAATCCGATCGTGAGGGAGCAGTGGTGGGAGTATCGATCCTAGATGGAACATCCACCAGAGATTGAAGGGTCGAAGAGGAGAAAAGCAGTTGGCCCGACGACGCTTCCCCATCATCGTCTACCTCGCCATTCACATCATCTCACGGGGCGGCTGTCTGCCGCCGAGGAATAGGAGGGGGCTGCCTCCCCCAGCCCAATAGTTGGGCAGGTTGTGAATTGTCAGGAGGAGCTTAGGGTTGTCAGTATTTGCAGGTTGTGAATTGTGTTTTGTGTTGTGTATTTTGAGAGTACTTTCAGATATGAATGTCTTTTGAATTTCAGATTTAAAGTATTGAGCATATAAAGTATTTTATGAATTCTAGAGATCTATTTTTAGCACTAAAAAAATGTAGTTCCATAGGAGTATAAAAGTGCACACAATGTGATTCTCAGAGAAGAAACAGCAAGTTTCAGTTTCAGATAAGAAACTGCAAGTTCAGTTTCAGATAAGAAACTGCAACTTTCAGAGGCAGAGCATTTATATTAACACGGCCTTTTCAAACACGGTTAACATCATGTTGGAAGTTTTATTCATGGTTGAAAATGGAACTACCAGCCAGTTAACATCATGCTGATCAACATTCATGCATAGCACATCTTCATATGATGCACAGTCAAAATGCCCACACAATGTCGAGTGCGCGAAACACAGAGAAAACGAGGGACGAAGTTTTGGCAAGTGTTGGACATGGTTTTGGGCTGCCCCGTCTAGGCTTTCATTTTTAACATGCGCAGCCCACGACCTCGGATGTGAGGTCCATAGGCTTGTTTGTATTTTCTTAGGGCCATCATGTATCGATCAGCCTATGGACCTCCCATCCGAGGTTTTATTTTTGGCAGCCCAATTTACATATTTTTTGAAGAAAATGTAGAGGTCTGTTCTATTTTTCTATATAAGAATAGGAACGCCAGGTCCAACTTATGTTTCCCTTCTAACTATATTATATATATTTAAATTATTTTATATGTTGACTGTTTAGTTCACATACTCCCTCCTTTTCGGTTTATAGGGCTTATCTCAAAATTTTAGTTTTTCCATTTTATAAGGCTCAATTTGGTTATTTTCCATCACATGTTCAGATTCCAAGGTGCATTAAATCATTGCATGCAAGTATTAAGAGAAAATTGACCAATGCATGTACTTTATGCATGCATGCATTACAATTTATGCATTGATAAACATAATTTTTTGAGGAAAACAAGTGCATTATTTAGGTGCTTTTGCAAACTACAAAAAGTATTCCACCATTCATCATCTACCTTGGTTGGTGAGATTTTTGAATTGAGCCCTATAAACCGAAAAGGAGGGAGTAATTGGCAAATAGATCTCACCGCCACCCCCCGCCTCCTGACTCCGGGCGCGCCTGCCCCCCTCAGCGAGTCCGCTCACGCGCCCCATGGAGTCACCGGCCATATCCATGGGGGAATGGCTGGAAGACAGGCAGATGTACAAGATGCATCTCCCACATGTCTAAAAAGCCTTCACGCGGATGCTCCAGCCGCTCGACTCCGTCGTGCCAGCGGTGCTGCGGGAGACTCGAGGGAGGAGATGGAGGGAGCGGGCGATGCGGATCCGCGACGACGCTCTCTCCTGGACCCAGTGCACGCGCGAATGGAGGGAAGCAGTGGAGGAAGCTGCGAGGGAGAAAGCCGAGGAGGGACCGAATCTGTTCTCTCACTCGCGCAGGTATGCTCGGATGTGCAAGGATCATGTGGATTGAGAGCTGTTGAATCTAGCCCTGCGGATCTACTTCGAAGGAGATTTCTCGGAGAAGCACAGGATGCCCCACCCCAGTGAGACGCCGATTGCATTCGTTTGATGGGCGAAAGGAGAAGTGAATTCAGGAGATCCACGCCGTGCTGCGAGATGGGAATGCTTGACCGGACTCCTGCCCACCAGCACGCCACCAGAGCCGGAGCAGGTGGATCCCCTACCTTACCTCTCCCCCAAACCTGCAGAAGATTGAAATTAGGCTTGGAATCTGCTTCAATTGAGCTGTTAGGTGGTTATTTCTGCTTCCTGAGAGACAACATCTGGCCAGAGGATGAGAAGGAACCAGGAACTCCGATGAATTTCCCCTATTACAATGGGGGAGCGCCGGTTGGGCAGTGGGACGGCCCACCTCCGCCCCAAATGGGGCACAATCTGGGAAGGCTTCTGTAATTGCCCAAGATCAATCTGCTGGTGGTTCTGACTCTCAGATCAGTGGGAAATCTCAAGGCAAGAATCAGCAAAAGAAGAGATAGGACATCCAGAAAACTGCTCCTGCCCCTGCTTCGGGCCTTATGGCATACTCTGAGGTGATCTTCTACAACTGTGGGGAACCAAGGCATCATTTGGATAAATGTGTCAAGCCCAAGAGTTGTTTTATCTGCAAAATGGTTACCCATAAAGTTGAGAATTGCCCTGTCAGAAGGAAAATCCACAGTTCTGCTAGATATGTTGGAAGTGCTTCTCCAGGATTATGTCCACCATTGACAAAAAAATTGTGACACAGAATTAGATAGTTTCTTTCCCCTTTCTAGTTGTAGAGCTCTGCCCAGATGTGGTAGTGACCACACTCCTTTGCTCTGAGACTCTGGTCTTAACCAAACTCCAAAGAGCAATAGTTTTAAATTTGAAAAGTGGTGGTTGCTTAGAGAAGATTTTACTGAGCTAGTCAGGAAAATTTGGAATGAGCCTACTAGGAGCAGCTGCCCCCTAGAAAATTGGCAGATCAAAATCAGGAGATTTAGAAGAACTACCAAAGGGTGGAACTCCAATGAGGAAGCTAATCTTAGAAGATACAAAAGGCTTCTCCTCCTTGAGTTTGATTCTCTAGATATTAAGGCAGAAACCACTGACCTCTCTGAGGCTGAGACTAATAGATTAAACTTTTTCCATGGAGAGCTCAAGAAAATATGGCTTCAAGAAGAAATCAAAGCCAAACAGAGGTCTAGAGATAGGAACATTAAGGAGGGTGATAGAAATACTGCTTACTTGCATGCAGTAGCTAAACAGAGGAGGAGGAAAACCCTCATTCACTCCCTTGATGGCCCTAATAGCCCTGTTACTGAGGTAGATGAGATGCTGAAAGTGGCTAGTGACTTCTACAAAGACCTGTTTAAGAAAGAAAACCCTTCTGGGTTCTCTCTACAAAACAATTTTTCTCTGCTTCTGAAAAAGTCTCTCTTGCTGAAAATGAGCTGCTAGAAGCCCCTTTTTCAGAGACAGAGGTGAAGGAAGCCATTTTTAGCTCTTATCCTGATGGGGCTCCTGGTCCTAATGGGATTCCCTTCTTGTTTTACCAGCATTTTTGGGACTTGGTGAAAAATGATCTCTTAGATCTTTTCCAAGCCTTTCATAGAGGAGAGTTGGATCCAGCAACTTACTCATGGGGGGTCTGTTGGGGTCAAGTTAAATAACTGTGAAAGTGATTTTTTCCTTGCTGGTAAATACCTTAGGCAAGGTGACCCCATCTCCCCGCTTTTGTTTAATTTAGTAGTGGACATTCTTACTAAAATGCTGAGCAAAGCTGCTGATCATAGTCTGATTGCAGGGCTCTGTCCTGAGGTCTGCCCCCCTTTTATTAGACAATGACTCCACACATGCTAGCAATCTGAAAACTGTTCTAACCTGGTTTGAACAAGTCTCGGGCATGAGAATCAACTACTCTAAAAGTGAACTCATCCCTATCAACATGGATGATCAGGAGTTAGCTGACTTCCTCTCTATTCTAGTCTGTAATAAAGGTAACTACCCCATTAAGTACCTAGGTATCCCTCTCCACTATGATAAACTGAGGAGAGAGGATATCCAACCCTTCTGGATAAAATCATTAAAAGGATTGCTGGGTGGAGGGGCAAACTTCTCTCTTACAGAGGTAGATTGATCCTCATACAAGCTTGTTTGGCTAGCATTCCAGTGTATCTCCTCTCCTTCTTCAAGTTCCCTAAATGGGCAGTGAACCTCATCAATTCTCAGATGTCTCATTGCTTGTGGAATGATTTTGAGGGAAATAGGAAGCTACACCTTGCTAATTGGGCCCTAGTCTCTATGAAAAAAGATTTTGGAGGCCTAGGCATACCTAACCTCCAAGAAATTAACATCTGTCTTCTAGGGTCTTGGATTAAAAGATTCTATGAGGAAGACCTGAAACCCTGGAAGCTTCTTATTGCCCATAAATACCTAGGAAATAAACCTAATATTTTTGTCCCTTCCTCCAACCCTAAGACCTCTAGATTCTGGAAAGGATTAAAATCTATTATGCATGCTGTGAAATTTGGCTACAGATGGAACATAGGGGATGGGAGCAGAACTAGGTTCTGGGAAGATACTTGGTTTGGCACATCCCCTCTAGCAGTCCAATTTTGGCCTATTTACTCTGTCTGCAATGAGCTTAACAAAAGTGTCAATGAAGTTTGGGACGGTCAATGCCTAAAACTCTCTTTTAGAAGGAACTTTGGTGATAGTCTCATGAAACAATGGTTCTAGTTGGAGGAAATTGCCAAAAGCATTACCTTTACTGCCGAGCCGGATGCCCTGATTTGGTAGCTGGACAATAAGGGGGAGTATTCCTCCAGCTCCTTCTATCATGTTATCAACTTTAGAGGGGTTCAACCTGTGTTTATCCCTGCTGTCTGGAAATTGAGAGTTTCCCCTAAAATTCATGTATTTCTTTGGCTTCTCTCCAAAAACAAATTGATGACTAGGGATAACCTTAGGAAGAGACACATCATCAAACCCCTTGATTGTGTTTACTGCTTGGAACAAGAGTCTTGTTCTCACCTATTTTTTGAATGTATAGTTGCTAAACATGTCTGGGCCCACATTGAGGAATATTTCTCTAGTCAGATTGGCTCATCCTTCGAATCTGTCGCCAGATTCTGGATTTCTACCAAAAAGTGCTCATTTTTAAACACTGTTAGCTCAGCTGTCCTTTGGTGCCTCTGGAAATATAGAAATGCTATGATTTTCAGTAACACCTCCTGGATTTCCATTCCGTGGGTCTTGAGGTTGATCAGGAACATGGTGAGGAACTGGGCGATTCTCTCCTCCGGGTCGGACAAGGACAGGTTGACGAGCTTCGTGGAAACCCTAACAAGATCCCTCCAGAAACCGTTGGCGATCACTTGTGGCTGAACAAGGCTCGACCTGCTCTGGGGCTGGCCCGTGGGCTCATCTCAAGATCTCTGATGAAGATGATGGGCACCTGGCGCCGAAAAAGAGGGACATCCACCATGCTACACCTTCTAGCCCGGTGTCTCCGCTTGCTTACTGGTCGCCGCAGGCTGACACGGCCCCTCGGCTGAAGACCATGAAGGCTTCGCTGGACCCTCCTTGTGTCATTTGAGTGCTCTATCTGCTCTGCCTTTGGCACCGCTCGGGTGATTTGTGTTATTCAGAGAACTTGTTCATACACCCCCCCCTAGTTTGTAGCTTTTCTACATTTGCTTTCGAACTGCTCTTTGAGCTGCTGTATCAGAATATGTTGTGGTTTCGTTCTCAGCAATGGAACCGGGGAGATGCTCCCTTTTTTCTAAAAAAATATATTTTATATGTTATTTTATATTATTTTTATTGTCATCATATATTTAACACATACTTACATATGTAAGAAAAAAAATGTCCCACATCTTATTAACTTATAAAAATAATTTCTTAACAAATAAAATCCTGGATTGTTTTGGCACGAAAATCCTAGTGATTGTGTACAAAAGCTTGGTAAGATTTAAGGACGAATGTAATAATATCACTTATTATTTAAATATATTTATAACAAAATGCTCAGCCCCTTTTTATTTTTTGATAACATTGTTGGCCCAACCCAACATTATAATTAGAATCAGCCCAGCAAAATCGTGTATTTCGAGAAAGTGCAAATGGCATGTAATGTTTTAGGAAATAAAATAAACGGGCCGCATGGACGCTACATTATTTGTTCACCCAGCCCAGCTAATGGCTATAATTCAAAAAAAAGATCAAATTGACTGTAAATTCTACTGCGCAAAAAAAGACTGTAAATTCTGAAAAAATGGGTTGAATACGTGCCACATTTTGGAGGCTGAAATGTGGGCCAATAGGTCGAAGCCAATGCAAGTCGTTGTCAATTTAGTCAACAAATAATTCTAACATGTTAGCCGTTGGATTTACATCCAATAACCGGCATCCATCTTCAATCTCTCGTCTTCTTCCTCCAACGCCGCCGGGACCACCTCCCACCTCCTGCTACTAGCAGCTCTGCTTAGCACGCTTCGCTATGAAGCGCTACTCCACCGTTGGCCAAGACACCCCTCCACACCTCCTGTTTTTCTCCACCGACTGCCGAACCACACCGCACTAGAACCAGTTAACCCTCGTACACCTGTCTGTATGCGACTCTAATCCCGTGTCTTCCCATCTCCGGCTCGTTGCTGTCCGGGGCCTCGCCGTCGTCCACCACATTGGATGCGCTCGGCGCGGCGTGGTCAACGTGGTCAACGAACGACACCATCGGAAGTAGACTATGTGTGGAGAGGCTGAGAGCTGGGTCCACGACTGCACACAAGGAAATGCCTCCTTATTACGCACAAAATAATGATTCCTCCACCTGACATCTGGGACACATCGGAAGGGCCTCTGTATTTAATGAAATAAAGTGCCCCGCTGACATGTCGGACCCACCAGCTATCTTCACACGCAAGGAAGTGCCTCCTTATTACGCACAAAAAATGAATATTCCCCCTGCCAGCTGGAACCCAGCATAGTGGGAGGCTGACTTGTGGGCCTACCAAGTTGACGGGGACGGAGGGCTTTGCCAACTTAGTCAATATGAATGATTCTAGCTCCTGTTACCGTACGATGTTCATCCAACGGCCGTAGTGCTTCTTCAACCTCTGGTCTTCTTGCTCCAGCCGCCCAAACCAGCGCCGGTCGTGCCGCGTGCTCCTGCCTCCCGTGGCCGGCTGTGATGCCGCGGAGGCCTCACCGCCCCCTACTACTCCCACCGCTGGCCAGGCCATCCCTCTACTCACCCACACCCCCTGTTATTCTGTGGCGACAGTAGCCTCACACCGCAGCCGAACCAGTGAACCCTCGTACTCCTCTTCGCGTGGGCATCCACTGTTGCGTCTTCCCTGGCTCCGAGTCATCCCCTTCCTAGTCCTCGCCGTCGTCCACCGCCCAGGTGCTCTCAGCACGACGTGGTCAACATGGTCAACGACTGACTTCCATCGAAAGAGTATTGTACGTGGAGGGGCTGACAGCTGGGTCCACGGCAGCCGCAAGGAAGTGTCTCCTTATTATGCGGAAAATAATTATTCCTCCACCTGATAGCGGGGACCCACCGGACGGGCCACCAGTATTTTGCGAAAAAAATCATTTCCCCCTGACTGCTGGGACCCACCGGACGGGCCACCGTATTTCGCGAAAAAAACGTTCCCCCCGCTGTCAGCTCGGACCCACCGGAAGTGCCTCCTTATTACGCACAAAAAAATGAATACTCCCCCGGCTAGCTGGGACCCACCTTGCTGGGAGGCTAACTTGTGGGCCTACTAAGTTGACCGGGACGAAGGGCTTTGTCAACTTAGTCAATATGAACGATTCTAGCTCCAGTGATCATATGATGTCCATCCAACGGGCGTAGTGCTTCTTCAACCTCTGGTCTTCTTGCTCCATCCGCCCAAAGCAGCGCCGGTCATGCAGCATGCTCCTGCCTCCCGTGGCCGGCTGTGCTGCCGCAAAGGCCTCACCGCCCCCTATGATACATCTCCAACGTATCTATACTTTTTGATTGCTCCATGCTATATTATCTACTGTTTTGGACTATGTTGGGCTTTATTTTCCACTTTTATATTATTTTTGGGACTAACCTATTAACCGGAGGCCCAGCCCAGAATTGCTGTTTTTTGCCTATTTCAGTGTTTCGGATAAACGGAATATCAAACGGATTCCAAATGGAATAAAATCTTCGGGAACGTGATTTTCTCACCGAACGTGATCCAGAAGACTTGGACCATTCTCCAAGGAACAAAAGAGGCGGTCACAAGGGTGGGGGGCGCCCTCCCCCCTAGGGCGCGCCCCTGCCTTGTGGGCCCCTCGTTGCTCCTTCGGCATACTTCTTCCTCCTATATATACACACGTACCCCCAAACGATCAGAACAGGAGCCAAAAACCTAATTCCACCGCCGCAACTTTATGTATCCACGAGATCCCATCTTGGGGCCTGTTCCGGAGCTCCGCCGGAAGAGGGCTGTCATCACGGAGGGCTTCTACATCATCATAGCCTCTCCGATGAATTGTGAGTAGTTTACCTCAGACCTTCGGGTCCATAGTTAGTAGCTAGATGGCTTCTTCTCTCTCTTTGAATCTCAATACAAAGTTCTCCCCCTCTCTTGTGGAGATATATTTGATGTAATCTTCTTTTTGCGGTGTGTTTGTTGAGACCGATGAATTGTGGGTTTATGATCAAGTCTATCTATGAATAATATTTGAATCTTGTCTGAATTCTTTTATGTATGATTGGTTATCTTTGCAAGTCTCTTCGAATTATCCGTTCGGTTTGGCCAACTAGATTGGTAGTTCTTGCCATGGGAGAAGTGCTTAGCTTTGGGTTCGATCTTGCGGTGTCCTTACCCAGTGACAGAAGGGGCAGCAAGGCACGTATTGTATCGTTGCCATCGAGGATAACAAGATGGGGTTTATTTCATATTGCATGAATTTATCTCTCTACATCATGTCATCTTGCTTAAGGCGTTACTCTGTTTTTAACTTAATACTCTAGATGCATGCTGGATAGCGGTCGATGAGTGGAGTAATAGTAGTAGATGCAGAATCGTTTCGATCTACTTGTCACGGACGTGATGCCTATATACATGATCATGCCTAGATATTCTCATAACTATGCTCAATTCTATCAATTGCTCAACAGTAATTTGTTCACCCACCGTAGAATACTTATGCTCTTGAGAGAAGCCACTAGTGAAACCTATGGCCCCCGGGTCTATTCTCATCATATCAATCTCCATCACTTTAATCTTGCTTTGCTTTTTACTTTGCTTTTACTTTTTACTTTGCATTCTTTATACCAAAAATATTATATCTATCAGATCTCACTCTCGTAAGTGACCGTGAAGGGCTTGACAACCCCTAATCGCGTTGGTTGCGAGTAGCTATCGCTTTGTGCAGGTACGAGGGACTTGAGCGTGGGCTCCTACTGGATTGATACCTTGGTTCTCAAAAACTGAGGGAAATACTTACGCTACTCTGCTGCATCATCCCTTCCTCTTTGGGGAAAACCAACGCAAGCTCAAGACGTAGCAAGAAGGATTTCTGGCACCGTTGCCGGGGAGTCTACGCAAAAAGTCAACATACCAAGTACCCATCACAATCCCTATCTCTCGCATTACATTATTTGCCATTTGCCTCTCATTTTCCTCTCCCCCCAATTCACCCTTGCCGTTTTATTTGCCCTCTCTCTCCCTATCCTCCCTCTCTATTTGCCTCTTTTTGCCCGTTTGCTTTTTGTTTGCTTGTGTGTTAGATTGCTTGCTTGTCACGATGGCTCAACCGAGATTTGGTGATCTTCACCTTAAAAGGTTAGAGGAGATCGAAACCAATGTTAGGAAGTTTATGGTTTTGCAATTTGAGCATACTAATTTCTTTAGAAACGAGCTTAAGGAACAAAAAAGTTTTATGAGTTATATGAATAAATAGCTTGATGATATGTCTAAAGAATTTGAGGGTATAAGATCCCAAATTTCTCATCTAGAAAAAATGACTGCTGAAATTTCGGACATGCAAGCCACCTTAGTTAATAAGATGGCTGCTAAACCGGATACCTATGAAAATCAAGATGAACAACTAAAAGTTATTGATGTGTCTCCTATTAAATCTTTATTTTGCAATATGAATCTTGATGAAACTGAATATGATCTTCCTTTACCAAGAAGGCATTCTAAAAATTCGGAGTGTTTAGATCTTAATGATGAAATTGATGAAAGTGGGATTGAAAGAAATAAAAATCTAGATGTTGCTAAACCCACTATATTGGATTTCAAGGAATTTAATTATGAAAGTTGCTCTTTAATTGATTGTATTTCCTTGTTGCAATCCGTGCTAAATTCTCCACATGCTTATAGTCAAAATAAAGCATTCACCGAACATATTGTTGATGCCTTGATGCAATCTTATGAAGAAAAACTTGAGTTGAAAGTTTCTATCCCTAGAAAACTCTATGATGAGTGGGAAACAACTATTAAAATTAAAATTAAAGATCATGAGTTTTATGCTTTGTGTGATTTGGGTGCTAGTGTCTCTACTATTCCCAAGACTTTGTGTGATTTACTAGATTTCCGTAATTTTGATGATTGCTCTCTAAACTTGCATCTTGCGGATTCCACTATTAATAAACCTATGGGAAGGATTAATGATGTTATTATTTTTTCAAATAGGAATTATGTGCCCGTAGATTTCATTGTTCTTGATATAGATTGCAATCCTTCTTGCCCTATTATTCTTGGTAGACCTTTCCTTAGAACGGTTGGTGCGATTATTGATATGAAGGAAGGGAATATTAGATTTTAATTTAATTAAAAATGGCATGGAACACTTTCCTAGAAAGAAAATAACATTACCATATGAAACTATCATGAGAGCCACTTATGGATTGCCTACCAAAGATGGCAACACCTAGATCTATCTCGCTTTTATGCCTAGCTAGGGGCGTTAAACGATAGCGCTTGTTGGGAGGCAACCCAATTTTATTTTTATTCCTTGCTTTTTGCTCCTGCTTAGTAATAAATAAATTATTTAGCCTCTGTTTTGGTTTTGGTTTTTGTGTTTAATAAGTGTTTGTGCCAAGTAGAACCGTTGGGAAGACTTGGGGAAAGTCTTGTTGAACTTGCTGTAAAAAACAGAAACATTAGCGCTCACGAGAACTGCTGTCATTTTATTTGAAGAGTGATATTTAGTTAATTATTTTTGAATATGATTAATAGATAAATTCCTCACGTCCAGAAATTTATTTTAGAATTTTTGGGGTTCCAGATCTTGCGCTAGCTACAAATTACTACAGACTGTTCTGTTTTTGACAGATTCTGTTTTTCGTGTGTTGTTTGCTTATTTTGATGAATCTATGGCTAGTAAAATAGTTTATAATCCATAGAGAAGTTAGAATACAGTAGGTTTAACACCAATATAAATAAAGAATGAGTTCATTACAGTACCTTGAAGTGGTCTTTTGTTTTATTTCGCTAACGGAGCTCACGAGTTTTCTATTTTGAGTTTTGTGTTGTGAAGTTTTCAAGTTTTGGGTGAATTCTTTTGATGAATCATGGAACAAGGAGTGGAAAGAGCCTAAGCTTGGGGATGCCCATGGCACCCCCAAGATAATCCAAGGACACCAAGAAGTCAAAGCTTGGGGATGCCCCGGAAGGCATCCCCTCTTTCGTCCACTTCGATCGGTAATTTACTTGGAGCTATATTTTTATTCACAACATGATATGTGTTTTGCTTGGAGCGTCTTGTATTATTTGTGTCTTTGTGTATTAGTATTCCACAATCATCCTTGCTGTACACACCTTTTGAGAGAGCCATACATGAATTAAAATTCGATAGAATACTCTATGTGCTTCACTTATATCTTTTGATCTAAGTAGTTTTGCTCTATGTGCTTCACTTATATCTTTTGAGCGTTATAATTTTGCTCTATGTGCTTCACTTAGATCTTTTAGAGCACGGTGGTGGATTTGTTTTAAAGAAACTATTGATCTCTCATGCTTCACTTAAATTATTTTGAGAGTCTCTTAATAGCATGGTAATTTGCTTAATAATAATATGCTTGGTATTCAAGATTTGTGAAACTTTCTTTTGACTGTGTTGAATACTAAGAAAAGATTGAAGCATGATAATTGTTTTGAGATATGGAGGTGATAATATTAAAGTCATGCTAGTTGAGTAGTTGTGAATTTAAAGAATACTTGTGTTAAGGTTTGTGATTCCCGGTAGCATGACGTATGGGAACCGTTTATGTGATTAAGTCGGAGCATGATTTATTTATTGATTGTCTTCCTTATGAGTGGCGGTCCGGGGACGAGCGATGGTCTTTTCCTACAATCTATCCCTAGGAGCATGCGTAATACTTTGCTTTGATAACTTCTAGATTTTTTAATAAGTATATGAGTTCTTTATGACTAATGTTGAGTCCATGGATTTTACGCACTCTCACCCTTCCACCTTTGCTATCCTCTCTAATACTGCGCACCTTTCACCGGTATCATACACCTACCATATACCTTCCTCAAAACAGCCACCATACCTACCTATTATGGCATTTCCATAGCCATTCCGAGATATATTGCCATGCAACTTTCCACCGTTCCGTTCATGACACATTCATCATTGTCATATTGCATGTCCCGATACACCGCCGGATGCATTCACATAGAGTCATATTTTGTTCTAAGTATCCAGTTGTAATTGTTGAGTTATAAGAAAAATAAAAGTGTGATGATCATCATTATTAGAGCATTGTCCCAGTGAGGAAAGAATGATGGAGACTATGATTCCCCCATAAGTCAGGATGAGACTCCGGCCAAAAAAGAGAGGCCAAAGAAGCCCAAATAAAAAGAGGCCACAAAAAAAGAAGGAAAAGGCCCAAATTAAAAAAATGAGAGAAAAAGAGAGAAGGGACAATGTTACTATCCTTTTACCACACTTGTGCTTCAAAGTAGCACCATGATCTTCATAGTAGAGAGTCTCTCATGTTATCACTTTCATATACTAGTGGGTATTTTACATTATAGAACTTGGCTTGTATATTCCAATGATGGGCTTCCTCAAAATTGCCCTAGGTCTTTATGAGCAAGCAAGTTGGATGCACACCCACTTAGTTTCTTTTTGAGCTTTCATACACTTATAGCTCTAGTGCATCCGTTGCATGGCAATCCCTACTCACTCACATTGATATCTATTGATGGGCATTTCCATAGCCCGTTGATACACCTAGTTGATGTGAGACTATCTTCCCCTCCTTTTTGTCTTCTCCACAACCACCATTCTATTCCACCTATAGTGCTATATCCATGGCTCACGCTCATGTATTGCGTGAAGATTGAAAAAGTTTTGAAAAAGTTAGAGTATGAAACAATTGCTTGGCTTGTCATCGGGGTTGTGCATGATTTAAATACTTTGTGTGGTGAAGATGGAGCATAGCCAGACTATATGATTTTGTAGGGATAACTTTCTTTGGCCATGTTATTTTGAGAAGACATAATTGCTTTGTTAGTATGCTTGAAGTATTATTATTTTTATGTCAATATAAACTTTTGTCTTGAATCTTTCTAATCTGAATATTCATACCACAATTAAGAAGATTTACATTGAAATTATGCCAAGTAGCACTCCGCATCAAAAATTCTTTTTACAACCTTCGGGTCCATAGTTAGTAGCTAGATGGCTTCTTCTCTCTCTTTGAATCTCAATACAAAGTTCTCCCCTCTCTTGTGGAGATCTATTCGATGTAATCTTCTTTTTGCGGTGTGTTTGTTGAGACCGATGAATTGTGGGTTTATGATCAAGTCTATCTATGAATAATATTTGAATATTCTCTGAATTCTTTTATGTATGATTGGTTATATTTGCAAGTATCTTCGAATTATCCGTTTGGTTTGGCCAACTAGATTGGTAGTTCTTGCCATGGGAGAAGTGCTTAGCTTTGGGTTCGATCTTGCGGTGTCCTTACCCAGTGACAGAAGGGGCACCAAGGCACGTATTGTATCGTTGCCATCGAGGATAACAAGATGGGGTTTATTTCATATTGCATGAATTTATCTCTCTACATCATGTCATCTTGCTTAAGGCGTTACTCTGTTTTTAACTTAATACTCTAGATGCATGCTGGATAGCGATCGACGAGTGGAGTAATAGTAATAGATGCAGAATCGTTTCGATCTACTTGTCATGGACGTGATGCCTATATACATGATCATGCCTAGATATTCTCATAACTATGCTCAATTCTATCAATTGCTCAACAGTAATTTGTTCACCCACCGTAGAATACTTATGCTCTTGAGAGAAGCCACTAGTGAAACCTATGGCCCCCGGGTCTATTCTCATCATATCAATCTCCACTACTTTAATCTTGCTTTGCTTTTTTACTTTGCCTTTACTTTTTACTTTGCATCTTTATACCAAAAATACCAAAAATATTATATCTATCAGATCTCACTCTCGTAAGTGACCGTGAAGGGCTTGACAACCCCTAATCGCGTTGGTTGCGAGTAGCTATCGCTTTGTGCAGGTACGAGGGACTTGAGCGTGGGCTCCAACTGGATTGATACCTTGGTTCTCAAAAACTGAGGGAAATACTTACGCTACTCTGTTGCATCATCCCTTCCTCTTCGGGGAAAACCAACGCAAGCTTAAGACTTAGCACCCTACTATTCCCACCGCTGGCCAGGCCCTACGGCGACGACAGCCTCACACCACAGCCGAACCAGTGAACCCTCGTAGTCCTCTCTGCGCGGGCTTCCACTGCCGCATCGTCCCCTTCCTAGGCCTCGCCGTCGTCCACCGCCGTGGTGCTCTCTGTGCGGCGTGGTCAACGTGGTCAAGGAACGACTTCCATCGGAAGAGTACTGTACGTGGAGAGGCTGACAGCTGGGTCCATGGCCACAGCCCAGTTTTTTTGTGATTTTCCAAGTAAGTCTCTTTGTTAGGCATGTTCGGCTGCAAATCTTTCAAGACGAGGAGAGCTTTCATTCGGCTGGCCGAGAAAATGCCCATCAGTAATGAGAAATGGGTTGTACATTTTTAAAACACATCAAACCGGCAATTAGTTTCAAATATCTTTTTTTCATTTCAAGATTTTAAATTACATTAATATTTATGCGTGGAGAATTTGTTGGATTTTATATTGATATAAATTTATTTTTAAAATCAGTTTGAATGTGAGTCGAAATTTCGGGATTAAAAACAGTTCGAACCGCACCGAAATATGCAAAATTTCGTATAATTTTTTAACTGTTGCCACAATATGGGCTGTAATGCTAACAAAAAGAATATGTGCTCCAAAAAAAACCTTAAGAATTAGCAAATGGGTTGTAAATTATTGGAAATAATGGCAGATGGGTTGTATGTTGTTTTCCACGGATTTGAGGCTTTCCTAAAAAAAGGTTGACGCACAAGCACTGACTGTTGGATGTCCATCCAACGGCCGTCGTGCTTCTTCAATCTCTGCTCATCCTGCTCCAGCCGCTCGAACAAGCGCCGGCGGGACCTCCTGCTCCCTCCTCCTCGCGGCCGGCTGTGCTGCCGCGCAGGCCTCACCGCTCGACCGTACTCCCATCGCTGGCCTAGCCATCCCTCTACTCACCCACACCTACTGTTATTCTCCGGCGATGGCAGACGAACTAGTAAACCCTCGTACAGTCGTACTCCCCTCCGCATGGGAAACAACTGCCGAGTCTTCCCTGCCTCCGTGTCGTCCCCTTCCTAGGCCTCGCCGTCGTCCACCACCCTGGTTCTCTCGGCATGGCATGGTCAACGTGGTCAAGGAACGACTTCCATCGGACGTGGACTGTATGTGGAGAGGCTGACAGCTGGGTCCACGGCCGCATCAAGGAAGTGCCTCCTTATTACACGGAAAATAATGATTCCTCCACCTGACAGCTGGGACCCACCGGACGGGCCACTGTATTTCACGAAAAAAACGTTTCCCCCTGACTGCTGGGACCCACCAGCTACATCTTCGCACGCAAGGAAGTGCGTCTGGGCAAAAAAACGATTCGGCCCTTGACTGCTGGGACCGACCAGCTACATCTTTGCAGGCAAGGAAGTGCCTGATAGTCGGGACCCATCTGGTCGAAGCGTATGTAGCGTTGTCATTCTGGTCACGAACGTGTACGTACATACTGGTCGATGTAGAGGCGCGCACGTGTCGTAGTATAGGCGCGCACGTGTCGTAGTAGAGGCGCGCAAGTAGCATTTACACGTACGTATAGCGGCTAGGGTGCAAGAAAGAAAATACGGCCACGTATGTGTACATACGGGCGGGGTCTCGAACGCCTACTCGCGCATACGTACGGCCAGGGATCGTGTACATGGCTGGGTCGGAACGGAGAAACAGCGTCGTCGTCGTGTTCATGGGGAGGCAACGGAATGCGCCATGTTCATGGGGAGGCAACGGAATGCGTCGTGTTCATGGGGAGGCAATGGAATGCGTCATGTTCATCGGGAGGGCTTGGACGGAACAGGCGATGGAAACGAGGCCTGGCGTACCGTGGAACGGAGAAAACGGCCTTGTGTTCGACCGGCCACGTTCAAAATGGGATCCTGTTCATCAGGAGGGGTCTGGCATACCGCAAAACGGAGGAAACGGACCTCCTACGGTCGAAACGGGGGTCCTGTTGATCGGGAGGGGTGTGGCGTACTGCAAAACGGATAAAACGGACTTGTGTTGGAGCGCTACGGTCGAAACGGGGGTCCTGTTCATCGGGAGGGGTGTGGCGTACCGCAAAACCGGACTCCACGGGATACTGTTCATCTCCACCGTCGACCTCCTCCAGTCTCCATGGGCTCCTGTTCATCCAGCCTCCACGGGCTCCTGTTCATCCAACCTCCACTGCGCGTTAGTCCACCGGCTACTGTTCAACCACCCCTCCACCGTCTAGTGTTCATCCAGCCCTCCACACCACGGGGTCCTGTTCAACCACCCCTCCACGGGCACCCCTCCACCGTCTACTGTTCATCCAGCCCTCCACACCACGGGGTCCTGTTCAACCACCCCTCCACCGTCTACTGTCATCCACCCCTCCACGGGCACCCCTCCACCGTCTACTGTTTATCCAGCCCTCCACCACACCACGGGGTCCTGTTCATCCAGAGGCAACGCCACCGCTCAATGTTCATCCAACCCCCCCCCCCCGCAACGCTCACTGTTCATCCCATCGATCGGCTTCAGTTAGCAGCAGTAGCGAAGGAATTGCTCGATCGGGTTCAGTTAACAGCCATCGATCGATCACTCGGGTTCAGTAACGCGTAACCTGCAGTGCAATCGCTCGGGTTCAGTTAGAGCCCCACGCCTCGCTCTTCAGTTAGAGCCAACGCCTCGCACACACGCGCGTACGTGTACGAGAGAAACGCGCATCGCTCGGCCCCTGACCTCCCACCATAACCGGGAACTCCCCGAAATTTTCCTCCCCCTCGCTTCTACCATGGTTTTTCCGTCATGGACGGCCCAAAGAATGTCATGCAGCTGCGTCTCCGGCCCGCCCAGGACGAAAAGCCCATTTTCTGTCATGATTTTTTGTCACATAAGTAGGAGCCCACCACATCTATGATGATACTGGGTTTTGTCACAATTATCGTCATAAAAGTGTCATATGTATGACAGAAAAAATTTCATTCAGCCCAAAATGTCACGGATGTGTCTTTTTTTGTAGTGATACTTGTGGGTTATCAAGACTATTTTCTGGCGCCGTTGCCGGGGAGCATAGCTCTATTCTTTGAGTCACTTGGGATTTATATCTGTTGATCACTATGAGGAACTTGAAAGATGAAAGAACCAAGATTTTTCCCTCAACTACGAGGGGAGGTAAGGAACTGCCATCTAGCTCTGCACTTGATTCACCTTCTGTTTTGAGTAAACTTGCAACACCTACTCCTGCTATTTATTCTGATATGTCGCATGTTATTGATGATGCCACTTCTGCTTTGCATGATACTTATGATGAAACTACTTCTATGCTTAATAATACTGTGCCATTAGGTGAATTTCTTGATGAACAACTTGCTAGGGTTAGAGAGAATGAAATTATTGAAACTGATAATATTGATGAAAGTGATGATGAAGATTCTCCCCTAGATATGAATTGCTTGTTGTGCTTGAGGGTTATGTTATGGATGAAGAAACCGCTAGAGACTTTTTAGCTTGCAATGATAGATATGATCTTAAGAAACTGTTAGCTAAACTGAAAGAGAAGTCTTTGAATGCTAGAATGAAATATGACCCTGCTTTTGCTACTTCACCTATCTGTATTTCCAATAAGGATTATGATTTCTCTGTCGAGCCTGAGTTAATTACTTTGGTTGAATCTGATCCTTTTTATGGATATGAATCTGAAACTGTTGAGGCACATCTTATTAAATTAAATGATATAGCCACCCTGTTCACTAATGATGAGAAAACTCGCTATTACTTTATCCTTAAGTTGTTTCCGTTCTCATTAAAGGGTGATGCTAAAACATGTGGTTTAATTCTCTTGATCCTGGTTGTGTGCGTAGTCTCCAGGATATGATTTATTACTTCTCTGCTAAATATTTCCCCGCTCATAAGAAACAAGATGCCTTAAGGAAAATATATAATTTTGTGCAAATTGAAGAAGAGAGTCTCCCACAAGCTTGGGGGAGGCTTCTCCGATTACTTAATGCTTTGCCTGATCATCCTCTCAAGAAAAATAAAATACTTGATGTCTTTTATAATGGACTAACCGATGCTTCCAGAGACCACCTGGCTAGTTGTGCTAGTTGTGTTTTTAGGGAAAGAACTGTTGATCAAGCCGAATTGCTATTGAATAATATGTTGAGTAATGAAAATGATTGGACACTTCCTGAACCAACTCCTAAGCCAACTCCGAAGAAAAGGGGTATTCTATTTCTCAGTCCTGAAGATATGCAAGAGGCAAAGAAATCTATGAAAGAAAAAGGTATTAAAGTTGAAGATGTTAAGAATTTACCACCTATTGAAGAAATACATGGTCTTGATAACCTGACACACGTAGTAAAGGTAAATTCTCTCTATAGATTTGATGAAGGTGGTATTCCTCGTAATAAGTCTGCTAGCCAATGCTTGGATGAGTTTGATAATTCTATTGTTAAACAAGAAAACTTCAATGCCTATGTTGGTAGACAATTGAAATGTAATGTTTATATGATTGACACTTGAATGATTATATGTCTAGAGTTAAAGGTGAACTTAAACTTATTAGTAAACATGCCTCTATGGTTACCACTCAAGTAGAACAAGTACTTAAAGCTCGGAATGATTTGCTCAATGAATTAGATAATAAGAAAAATGAAAATGTTGTTAGAGTTGTGACTAGAGGGGGTAAAATTACTCAGGAACCTTTGTATCATGAGGGCCGCCCTAAGAGAATTGAGCAAGATTCTCAAATAACTAATGTTGATGCACCTAGTTCTTCTAAGAAGAAGAAAAAGAAAAATGATAGGACTATGCATGCTTCTAGTGAACCTGTTGTTGACACACCTGAGAATCCCAATGATATTTCTATTTCTGATGCTGAAACACAATCTGGTAATGAACATGAACCTAGTGATAATATTAATGATGATGTTCATGTTGATGCTCAACCTACTAGGCCCATGAGGCCTAATAACCCAGTACTCCGAAACTTATCTGAAATGACCCGAACCATTCCGATGTCCGAATGTAGCCTTCCAATATATGAATATTTATGTCTCGACCATTTCAAGACTCCTTGTCATGTCCGTGATCACATCCGGGACTCCGAACAACCTTCGGTACATCAAATCACATAACTCATAATACATATCTTCATCGAACGTTAAGCGTGCGGACCCTGCGTGTTCGAGAACTATGTAGACATGACCGAGACACATCTCCAGTAAATAACCAATAGCGGAACCTGGATGCTCATATTGGTTCCTACATATTCTACGAAGATCTTTATCGGTCAAACCGCATAACAACATATGTTGTTCCCTTTGTCATCGGTATGTTACTTGCCCGAGATTCGATCGTCGATATCATCATACCTAGTTCAATCTCGTTACCGGCAAGTCTCTTTACTCGTTCAGTAATGCATCATCCCATGACTAACTCATTAGTCACATTGCTTGCAAGGCTCATAGTGATGTGCATTATCGAGAGGGCCCAGAGATACCTCTCTGATACACAGAGTGACAAATCCTAATCTCGAACTATGCCAACTCAAAAAACACCATCGGAGACACCTGTAGAGCATATTTATAATCACCGAGTTACGTTGTGATGTTTGATAGCACACAAGGTGTTCCTCCAGTATTCAGGAGTTGCATAATCTCATAGTCATAGGAACATGTATAAGTCATGAAGAAAGCAATAGCAATAAACTAAACGATCATAGTGCTAAGCTAACGGATGGGTCTTGTTGGGGATATTACTACTGGACGTAAACCGGCCAGGAATAGCCGGATTAACTTTATGAAGATTAGAAGCCCATGAAGATGTAAGAATGATGGCGCTTTATGAAGGCCCAAGGCCCAAAGGCAGGTTAAGGCCTATAGATGTAAACCGACCTTATTATGTAACTTGCATTGTAAGATAGGAAGAATAGAGACCGAACCGGACACGTTTATGATCCGGCTTCGGGACTCTGTAAACCGGCGGGCGTCAACCTATGTATAAAAAGGGACAACCCGGCAACGGTTCAGGGACAACAACTTGAGGGCCAGTCAAAGCGGATTCGCTCCCTGGTCATCAAAACCCTAGCAATACCAACCACAACTAGACGTAGGATTTTACCTTCATCGAAGGGGCCGAACTAGTATAAACTCCCCGTGTCCCCTTGCCTGGTTTAACCCCTCTAAGATAACCCGTTGCGATGGCTCCACGACTAAGTCCTTTCACAAGGACATATGCCATGACAAACCCACGACAGTTGGCGCCCACCATGGAGCTATCGCATTATGGTTTCGAGTTCTTAAAGGGCAGCTTTGATGGACTCAAGGGATACGTTGTGGGTCGGATGACGAAGAGTCGTCGCGGCAAGCTCTACATCGACAATGCAGGATGGGGCCCCGAGGCCGATTCAATCGAATACGGGTATCGGATCCCCTTTGGTGGGATTCACATCTTCATTGGCAAGATTGGCGAACCGGGCCCTGAGCCAACACGTGCACCGACATCATCGAGACGGATCAGTGTGAAAGCCCTTCCCCGGTTCAGCCCATGGCAAAGCATGTTTTCGTAGGTGTCATCCACGGAGCAGAATATGAGGACGGACCGGCATCTGATGGAGAAACCGTCGACTGCTCCGACGACGAGTCTTCTGGAGAGACCGAATCGCTTTGTTAGCTGCAGGATTGCCGGATTAGTGGGGGTTCCGAGGGCAACAGTATTCCGGACTCCCCTGATCTACCAAACCGGGCAGCTATCTTCATGGCCGGTACACAATCAGCGCCCCACTCATCGACCGCCGCAGCAATGCTCTCTGGTTCAGCAACAGCCACACCAGCAGGGGGCTCTGCGCCATCTCCGGCTCAAGTTCTGTCTGACTTATTCGACGCTTTGGCAACATTGATGGCCGCAGAGGTGGATGCAGCGGCCCGGGATCAACACAATGCAGAGATCGCAAAGGTAAAGGATCAGATTACTCAGGCTAAAGCGGACCTAGCAGCAGAGAACGCTAGGATGGCTACAGAACAGGCCGAGTTGGAATCTCGGGCCTACCGGCTTAGGCTGGATCAGAATGCTTCAGAGGAAGTCATGAGAAGAAGATACCGATCGCATCTCCCGCCGAGTTATGAGCCAAGGAATCTCTTTAATATGCCAGGAGCAGGAACGAGTAACCAGCCAATAGTAAACCGGACGGAGGCGCCAGGGACAGGAGCGCCGGTTCAGCCGCGCACGACGGACCTGCCTCGTCAGAACAACACTATGCCACAGTATGTTCCAACACCTCCCAGGCATTACTCCAACCCGTTGGACAACATTGTGGCCGCTGCTTCACGATTGGCAGCCCTCCCAACCGACGGCGAATCACCAGTTGCGATTGAGGCACGACGGGCCAGAGATCTCCTTCAAACAGCTCTAAACCAGCAACAGGCATATTCGCACGGTCGTGAGAGGATTCATTCCACTCCCCGTCCAAGCCGGAGCTACAGCAGGCACGTTGAGGATGAACCGGCCGTGTCAAGCAATGCACGTCGCCGTAATTCGCCGCGAGGGCACAACCGGCAGGGGAGGTGCTAATGCGCAGGATGTGGTGGATCATGGTCACGCACGTCGAGAGGCCGAGTTAGCAGCTCAGCACGGAGCCCGTCAACATACTCCGGTTCACCCTACCGCTTCAGTAGAGCCAGGTGTGGCATTCAGTTCCTTAGGGGTGCCGTGTCTCACCCTCGCTTTGCGTAATGTGAGATTGCCCAAGCACTTCAAAGGACCTCGTAAGGTACCCAATTACACCGCCGATCTGCAACCAGAGGCATGGGTTGAAAGCTACGAGATGGCAATGGAGATGTTAGATGTGGATGAGGCAGTATGTGCTAAATACTTTACCATGATGTTGGAAGGAACAGCTCGCACTTGGTTAAAAAGCTTACCAACTAACTCTGTGAGATCATGGGCCGAATTGAAGCACCAGTTTATCCAAAACTTCAAAGATACTTGTAAGCAACCCATGTCAATTGTGGATCTGGCCGCTTGTGTCCAAGAGGATGGGGAGTCCACGACCCATTGGGTAAAGCGGGTCTCAGCTATTCTGCATTCATCGGATCGTATCAATGCAGATACCGCAGTGCTAACGTTGGAGGGCAATTGTCGTTTTCTACCACTCAAACAGAAGTTAGGAAGGCTCAAACGTCACTGCAATGATATGTCAACGCTTATGGCCGCTTTGGTCAAGTACGTCGATTCAGATAATAACAAAGACCCTGACTCAGAGGAGGACAAACCGGGGAAAGGGAAAAGAACGGCAACACCAAGAGTCAGCAACATTATCCGGTAGGCCATGGGAACAATGGTAAACGCAAGGCCGACAACAGTCTGGACTTTGTGGCTAACACCAATGCTCAGGAGAATGGTCAGCGTCGTAAGGGTAAGCAGCCCCAGAGGGGCGGAGGTTCAGGCCCCAATTTGGAGCGCCTGTTAAATCAACCCTGTCCGAAGCATGGATCAAAGGAGAAGCTAGCATCACATCTTTGGAAGGATTGTTACATCATGCGGGATTTCAAGAATTCCAATATGTTTCAGTACGATAATGGCCCGCCCGGCGGTTCAGGAGGTGGTTTCCACGGGCCGGGTTACGGAGGCGGCAGCTTCGGTTCAGGATTTCAGGGCAATCAATCCGGACACAGTAATCAAGGGAACCATGGAAACCAAGGAGGTTACAACCATCAGGGGAACCACCAGCAGCAGCAGTCGGGTTATTAGAGCAATCCTAAGCAGCTAAATAGTGGGCAATATCATGTCTTCACCACTAGCTTGTGTAAGCGTGATCAGAAGCTTCACAAGAGGGCAATAAACTCTGTTGAACCGGCGGTGCCTCAGTATTTGCGCTGGTCTGAGCAACCCATTTTGTGGAGTAGAGAGGATCACCCACCCCGGGGTGACAATCCGGGTCACTTGGCCCTAGTGGTGGCCCCTCAAGTTGGGGATATAAGTTCACTAAGGTACTCATGGATGGGGAAAGTAGTATCAACATTCTATATTATGATACCTTCCGTCATATGGGGTTGACAGATAAGAGTCTTAAACCGTCAAACACTATTTTCCATGGTGTGGTGCCTGGCAAGTCTGCATATCCAGTGGGCAAGATAGCCTTGGAGGTGGCTTTTGGAGATGACTATGATTCAAGGTCAGAAACATTGACTTTTGAGGTGGTGAAAATCAAAAGTCTGTATCACGCTTTGTTTGGGCGACCAGCTTATGCTAAGTTCATGGCGAGGCCGTGTTATGTTTATCTACAGCTTAAAATTCCAGGTCATAAGGGGACCATCACAGTACACGGGAGCAGGAAGATCGCTTTGGAATGTGAGGAAGGTGATGCGGCTTATGCTGAGTCGGTTTGTGCCATGGAGGAGCTGAAGTTTTATAAAGACCAAGTTGATCTGACGGATATGACCTCTTTGAAAAAGCCAACTACGGAACACAATCCGGCGTTGAAGTTTAAATCAGCCACAGATACTAAAATGGTTGATTTTGTTCCTGGTGATTCATCCAAGCAGTTTAGCATCAGTGCTAACCTGAATCCCAAATAGGAAAGCGCTTATCGAGTTCATCCATGAGAACCGGGATATCTTTGCATGGAAACCTTCTGACATGCCAGGTGTACCGAGGGAACTCGCTGAGCACACACTTAACATTGATCCTAAGTTTAAACCGGCCGGCAGTTTCTCCGCCGCTTCAATGAAGAAAGGCGCAAGGCTATTGGTGAGGAGGTAGCTCGGTTGTTGGCCGCAGGGTTTATCGTGGAGGTCTTTCGCCCAGAGTGGTTGGCTAATCCGGTGCTGGTTCTTAAGAAAAACGGCACTTGGTGTATGTGTGTGGATTACACAGACTTGAACAAAGCTTGCCCTGCAGACCCCTTTGCCCTCCCTTGTATTGATCAAATCATTGATGCTACGGCGGGTTGTGACCGTTTGTGTTTTCTGGACGCTTATTCTGGTTATCATCAGATCAAAATGGCAGTTAAGGACCAGGAGAAGACAACTTTCATAACTCCCTTTGGAGCCTTCTGCTATGTCTCCATGCCCTTTGGGCTCAAAAGTGCCCAGGCGACTTATCAATGCTGTGTTCAGAATTGTCTTCATAAGCAGATTGGGCGCAATTTTCATGCATATGTGGATGATATTGTGATAAATTCCAGGAAGGAGGAAACATTGATGGATGATTTGAGAGAAACCTTTAACAACCTCTGGGTTTACAAGATGATGCTGAATCCGAAAAGGTGTGTCTTTGGTGTTCCGACAGGCAAACTCTTGGGTTTTCTGGTGTCAAATAGAGGCATTGAGGCTAATCCAGAAAATTTTCCAGCAATTACATCTTAGACTAAACCGGCGTGTATCAATGACGTTCAACGTTTGGTCGGCCGGATTGCGGCTTTGAGCCGGTTTATCAGTCGTCTTGGGGAGAAGGCTATCCCTTTATATCAGATGCTCAAGAAAACAAATGATTTTGTCTAGAGCGAGGCGACTGATAAAGCATTTGAGGATCTGAAGAGGCAGTTAGCTGAACCGCCTGTGCTTGCAGCCCCGATCGATAAAGAGCCGTTGTTGCTATATGTCGCTGCTAATGCTCGAGCTGTTAGCGTGGCTATTGTGGTGGAATGCAAGGAAGCTGGCAAGGAACATCCGGTTCAACGGCCGGTTTATTATATCAGTGAAGTGCTCATTGAGTCAAAGCAGAGGTATCCACATTGGCAGAAGCTGGTGTATGGAGTGTTTATGGCAAGCCGGAAGCTTAAACATTATTTTCAGGGTCATCCTATCACAGTGGTCAGTTCAGCCCCTCTGGGAGATATCATTCAAAACAGAGAAGCAACTGGCCGGATTGCCAAATGGTCTATTGAGCTTGGACCTCACGGGCTCAAATACATACCTCGCACAGCAATTAAATCCCAAGCACTCGTGGACTTCATCAATGATTGGACAGAATTGCAGGCACCAGAGGAAAAGCCAGATAACACGTATTGGACTATTCACTTTGATGGATCCAGACAGTTGGAGGGCTCGGGGCTGGAGTCATACTAACTTCCCCACGAGGTGACAAGTTTTGTTATGTCCTCCGTTTAATGTTCCCTTGTACTAACAATGCAGCTGAATATGAGGCCTTACTCCACGGTCTTCCGATGGCTAAGGAGATGAACTTAAGCCGGGTTAGGTGCTTTGGGGATTCAGATCTGGTGGCCCAACAGGTGTCTGGCACTTGGGATTCTAAAGACCCACTCATGGCTGCATATCGACGAGAGGTGGACACAGTGGCTGGTCACTTCAAGGGTTATCAGGTGGACCATATAGACTGGCGAAAGAATGAAGCGGTGGATGCTTTAAGCCGCCTTGGTTCTCAGCATAAACCGGTCCCACCAAATGTCTTTCTTGACGTGCTGCATAATCCGTCGGTCAAGGTACCAACAGAGGAGGAGTTGGCTATTCCTGACCCGGAGGCTCAATTGGTGGCAACTTTGCATGTCATACCGGATTGGACAATCCCATACCTGGCTTACATGAACCGGGGCGAGTTACCAGAGAATGAAACCTCGGCCCGGCAGATAACCCGGCGTTCCAAATCGATGACTATACTCAACGGAGAATTACATCGTTACAACGTCTCAGGGGCAATTTAGCATTGTGTTTCTCCTCAAGAGGGTTGTGAGATTTTGCCAGAAATCCATGAAGGGATTGTGGTCACCACGCCGGTTCAAAGTCTTTGGTGGCTAAAGCTTTTCGCCACGGTTTCTATTGGTTAACAGCTCTTGCTGATGCTGAGGATTTAGTCAAACGATGTGACGGTTGTCAAAAATTTGCACGCCGTGATCATATTCCGGCTCAGGAGTTGAGGATGATTCCAATAACATGGCCGTTTGCGACTTGGGGGCTTGATATGGTTGGACCCTTTAAGCGCTCCAAGGACAAAAAGACCCACTTATTAGTGGCAGTGGACAAGTTCACCAAATGGGTGGAAGCAGAGCCAGTCAGTAAGTGTGATGCGGCCACGGCGGTTTAGTTCATCAAAAATGTGATATTCCAGTTTGGCTTTCCACACAGTATTATAATGGATAATGGTACTAATCTGTCAAAGGGAGAGATGGAGGAATTTGGCCAACGTAAGCACATCCGGCTTGATATAGCATCGGTGTCTCACCCCCAATCCAATGGACAAGCGGAGAGGGCAAATCAAGAAACTTTGCGAGGTATTAAACCCTGGCTTATGGTTCCTTTGAAGCGTACATCGGGTTGTTGGGTGGAGGAATTACCTTCTGTGTTATGGAGCATCAACACCACACTTAACAGATCTACGGGTTACACACCTTTCTTCATGGTTTATGGAGCGGAGGCGGTTCTTCCTAGTGACATCCGTCACGACTCGCCCCGTGTGGCAGCTTATGTTGAAGCTGATAATGAGATAGCACGTCAGGATTCCCTGGACCTGTTAAATGAGGAGCGTGATCTTGCAGCAGCACGTTCAGCGATTTATCAACAAGATCTCCGACGTTATCACAGCCGTCGGGTTAAGACCAGAACTTTTCAAGAGGGCGATCTAGTGCTCCGGCTCATCCAGGATCAAACTGATATGCACAAGTTATCCCCACCTTGGGAAGGACCTTTTGTGGTTAGCAAGAATCTGCACAACGGGTCATACTACCTCATTGATGTTCGAGAGCACAAAGACTCATGTAAATCGGAGGAGAAGACCAAGCGGCCGTGGAATATAGCTCTTCTTCGGCCTTACTATACTTAAGCCACATGCTCTTCATATGTACATATTTATGACAATGTATATATTATATAATAAACCGGAGCCTCGAATAAAGCGGTGTCTCTTTTCTTTTTACATCATGTGTGTGCTTACAAGAGTTTCTACTGACCAAGCGGAGTTTTTTGTTAAACCGGTCTCTGCAGCCGCACGGATATAAAGAAAATCACTAGGGGGCTTGGTCATATCTGAACCATAGCTACACCTCTTGATCGGTTTGAAACCACAAAAGGATATCACTAGGGAGCTTTGTTGTTGTCACACCATAGCTACACCTCTTGATCGGTTTGAAACCACAAAAGGATATCACTAGGGGGCTTGGTTGTTGTCACACCATAGCTACACCTCTTGATCGGTTTAAACACCATAAAGGGATGTCACTAGGGGGCTTGGTTGTTATCACACCATAGCTACACCTCTTGATCGGTGTTAAGCCAAAACGAAATTATGTGGAGCCAAAGAGAGTCTATTGCATTAAGCACAACTCAAACATAGGTATCCACCGAGCACAACTCACATATTACCTGGGGGCTCTTTGCTTCTCAAAGAATAATGAGTTTTGAACCCTTGTAATAGGCTATCAAGCTAGGCTTGGAAGCCAGGTGTATTCACCTAAAACCCCGGGTTATCCTGCCTCTTTAAGTAAGTCACTCCGTCCAAGTAAACCTGGTACGACCCATCGAACGTTTGACAAGTCAATCCCATGGACCCTGAACTTGTCAAAGTTCAATCGGTGATTGGTTAAAGATTGAGGTCCATCTTAAAAAGGCTTTGCAAAATGGTTTAACTCAGCGGCCTGGCAGCCCATGAAAAGTCTCGATTTAGGGCCTGGCAGCCCATGAAAAGCCTTGCATATTTCTGTTGTTTTTGCTGTTTTTATGTTAAGGGATTTAAAAACATTTTTCTAACAAACCGGTGTTCATTACAAACCGGCATGCCTTTCAGCGCTCCATCTTAAAAAGGCTTTGCAAAATGGTTTAACTCAGCAGCCTGGCAGCCCATGAAAAGCCTCGATTTGGAGCCTGGCAGCTCGTAAAAGCCTCGCATATTGTTTTTTAGTTTTATTTGTCAAGCTTTTCGCTTTTGTTGAGGTTCATAATATCTTCTGATAAACCGGCGTCCTTGACCCGGATTGGCTTTCAACTTCAAGTTGTTAGTACATGATCAGTTATAATCCGGCGTTCATTAAACCGGTCTGGTTTTGACTAACAAGTCGCCGGCGTTATAAGGAAAACCCGGTGTTTATTATATCCCGGTGCGGTTTATTATCATAATCCGGCAAATTAAGGACGGAGTTATCACTGCTCCGGATTGGTGTTTACACCTTTACCATACAAGCAGTTGGTCAGCCAACGAGGTATGTTGCACATGTTATTTTTTATATACAAACTTTGATTATCCATCCAAGTATTGTCTATTCTTGGGCATCATGACCCGTCCAGTGGTAAACCACTAGGACACTTTCAAGTTCTTGTATCTAGGAACACAATCATCATGGGTTATGCATAAATAGATCCCAAAAGGTGGAGCAAGTTTTCACATTATCAAAGCATCACAAAACATGCTCGATGGCATGACAGATAAAGGAATTTTTGCTATCCTATTACATGAAGCTTCCAAACGGCTCCAATTGAATAATTGTTTTTAAGCATTGGCACACAATAGCTGGTAAACCGGCTGCCGGTTTAAGACGCTTCGTCTGGACGGTTTGACGGTTGAGGGTCAGTTGGTGCGATCACTTCTTCTTCATCCCTCCCCAGACGCTGGAAATCAACCGTTGACCAATCGGTTCCGGTTAAAGCTTGAAACACGGCTTCTTCATGGATAAGGCTAGAGGGGTTAATGTTAGGAGTGTAAGTATGCTTACGGATTGGAGCCACAAGTTCTTAGACTTCATGGATTTCGGCAGGCTGTCTCTTCCCTTCAGCGTCATAAGCCGGTTGGAAATGAGACAAGTCTGTGTCCTCTACCAGTTTGCTGGCTATTGGCCGCATTTCTTTGGTCAGTCTTCGGAGGTCATCATTGTCGAAGTTTGAATCGTCCTCCTTCACACCTGGATATCCTTTAATGATGTCCTCCACTTCAAGATCTGGAATCCATGCTTTGGCCCGGATTAGTGCGGTCAGCGCTCCTGCTCTTGCGGCTGCCTTCTTTAGTTCGTTAATCCGGGCTGGTAACATGGCCAGCTTCTCAAGAGTTTCTTTTATCAATGATGGTGCCAGTTTGTGGTAAGCTGCAGTACAAATAGCACGCTGGGATCCAGAGTACAGCTGTTCAATCAAGGTATAAGCCGCTTTAAGCTTCATCCGCATATCTATGCCCAGATGAGCAATGCAAGTACCTGTCATGATTTAAAATCAGCCAGCTGGTAAATAATAAGGTCTCAGGACTTGGACAAACAGCATAAGGAGATATTTACCAAATACAGCGGACGTCATAGCGTTGATTTTCCACTTCAAACCAGTTAGTTCATCTACAACTGGTTGCAGGGCTGCTTCGGCATCCTCAGCTCTTTTGGTTAAACCGGCCTTCTAGGTTTCCCAGTCAGCATGTTCTTTGTTAAAAGACTCCTTTAGCTTTTCCATAGTTGTCAAAGCTTTGGTCAGCTCCTCTTTTGGTTTTCACAGCCTCTTCTTGTTGGGACTTCACGTTCTCTTGCAAATCAGCGGTTCGGGCTTCTCTATTTCTTAGCTCGGCCTGCAACAGTGAAGATATGTCAACAACAGGATATGTATTTTCTAAGTACAAAGCGTATAACAAGTTATGCACTTCGTACTTGGGGGCTAATGCCTATTTGCTCTGATTCACTACATCTTTTATAAGTCTCCAGCACAATTTAAGCATTATCCTTAACACTTGGGGGCTAATGTACATCTGTTCAAAACGGACGCATGGATTTCAAGACCGGCCTTTGGGGGACACATTGAGGAAAGCTACATAATTGCATTGGTAAAGTATCGGTTTTTGTTTTCACTAAGGACCTGACATTTTGAGGGCCAGCAGGAGAGGATTAAAGTGTTACAAAGTCCCGGTTTAAGATTAAACATCATAAAACGGCCCTTGGGGCTACTTGGGCTAGTGTTTCAACTTTGGAATTAAGAAGTAAAGGGATATGAAAATACCTCATAACGTTCCTTCATCAGATTCACCAAACCGGCTTCATAGTCACGGTTTGAGTGAAGATGGTTTAAAAAACTGGAGTGAAGTTCTTCAGCACTGAGATGAGCATAACTTGATAAGTCAGTGCTCCATTTACCCTTTTCCCTGGCAGCATGCTCCTCTTTGGCACTATGTTGGGCCAAGATGACAGGATGGCCAGGAGAGTTGTGGCCCATGCCAGTAATGACAACATCATCTCCTTGGCCTTCAGTAGTATTAGTGCCTTTCACCGGACTAGCACGGTTTGGAGCTTCTAGTTCAGTATCAGGCATAGCAGGAGCAGCTTCTAGTTGTTCATCAACATTCTGGTCTTGAAGGGGCGGTTCATCAAAAGTAGCTTCAGGATGAGGACCCTCCGGTTCACGAGTTTGGTCCGGTTCACCTATTTGCTCTTCTTCAAAAACAGCATGGTCTTCTGACGGATTGTTGACCCGAGCTTTCTTGCTGGGTCTGGCTTTGGCTCTACAAACAAAATTAAAAGACGGCTTAGCATCTTATTCAAGATTTGCAACACATTTTAAGAAAGGGTTTGAATGCTTACCCAGCCACAGTTTTAAGAGGAGAGAGTTGGGTTGCTGTTGATTCGCCAGAGGATGAGGGAGGTTTCACCTGATAATTTGAGTTGGGTGGATTAAGAGGTTGTCTGAAATAACCTGCCTTGGGATAAGAATTGTCAGAAGTGGGAGAAACCTCATATCGGCGCTTCCGAACAGGGGTATCAGGTAAACCGGCCGAAGTGACCTGTTGGCCACTGTGCCGGGTTGTCCGGCGAGCTTCATGCTGCTGCATCTTTAAAATAAATGTTGGATCCAAGTAAGCAAGAGGATGAGAAAAGCTTACTTTCCGGACTGCTTGACGGGTTTTTTGTGTTGGCATAGAGTCTGAACCGGAGGAAAGGGTAATTACCTCTGCATCATTAGCCTGGCTGCCTTCTATGTCCTCCTGATAAAGATCATCGTTAATGAGGTGCATAAAAAGGGAGCCAAGTGAGTCAAGTTCTACCTCAACTTCCAGATCATCTACATCTTCATCAAGTTCCATGCTGATCCGGTCGGCCGTTTTCCACTTTGAGGTACGCTTCACGGCTTTCGTTTTGGGACGAGATGGCTTTGCTGCTTTATCTACGGATGGCTTGGCCGTTTTATCTGCGCATTTCCGCTTCCAGAAGGGATCATCACCCTGTTCATACACAAACAGAAGACATTTTACAAGTTGAACAATTCAAAGATACCAAAGGTAAAAGTAAGCATAGTGCTTATAGCAGGCGGTTTATTTTGAGCATAAAAGGGGTTCAAGCCGGTTTGGCGACAGACTGATTCCGGTTCATTCAAAATTTTCTTAACACCTTCAGTGACATCTTCATCGGTTATCTGAATATTGATGTGGCATTGGGGGTCTTCTACTTCGCCGGTATACTCACACATTAAACTGGGGCGGCGGCTTAGTGGCAAGACGCTCCAAGATATCCAACAACGAACAAAATCAACGCCTGTTAATCCGTTGGCCATGAACGTTGAGGGGCGTATTTGGCCCGTTCTGCAGATCTTAAACGTTGAGGCATTGGATGAGTGTTGGAAAGTCGGTGCTCACGATAGCCTGGAAGAGGGTTATCATCTTCAGGAGAAGTATCTCTGCAATAGAACCAAGTTTGATTCCATTCCTTAGGGTGACTATGCAGTTTGGCATGAGGGAATTCAACTTCTTTCCGCTTTCGAATAGAAACACCACCAATTTCAGTGTTGGGATCATTTACAAACTCTGTATGCCGGTTTAGATGGAAAAAGTCCCGGAATAGCTCAGCAGTTGGTTCTTCTTGTAAGTATGCTTCACAGAAGACTTGGAAGTTGCATATGTTGGACACCGAGTTGGGTCCGATATCCTGAGGATGGAGTTGGAAACTGGCAAGAACATCTCGGAAAAACTTAGACCCGGCGGTTTGAAACCACGGCCTATGTGGTCGACAAAGATCACTCCCTCACCCTGCCTTGGGGTAGGAGGATTCTCCGTTCCTGGAACTCGCCACCGAATTTCTGTTTTCTTGGGCAAGGTGCCGATACTGACCATTCCGTTCAACTATTCCTCGGTGATCCGGGAAGGAGCCCAGTTGCAAGCAGCGAACTGTTTGGCCATTATGAAGCGAAAAGCTGAAAAAGAAATGCCGGTTTACAAATCATGCCGATTTACAAATCATTCATGATGGTATGCAAGATGCAATGGAATAAAAGATATACAGATATGTGAAATTGCATAAACCGGAGACTAATGCAATAATGAATAACAAGGCAATATCGGAACAAGGGTATATGGATACTGTTAAACCGGAGTATAACAATGGAGGTAAAAGGCTCCTCCGGTTTACCAGAGGGCTAATGGTATGTGATAGATTGCTTATACAAAGGTAAATTGCCAAAGTGATAAGAGGGTACAGATCTAAGGCAAAAACGACTAGGTAAGGTAAAACAGGTTCCACAAAGAGACATGGATATTTTGGATCTACCGAAAGACAGGATAGCAAAAATATTTTGACCTAAAAGGGTTGGTCCCGAAGCAGTTCATAAAGGTTCAGATCAGTTCTTATACACATAAGGGTTTGTTGTGGTAGCGGAAGATAACCATTATGCGGAATATATCAAGCTAAGAGGTTCTTGAGGTACAGGGAAGAGCTGCACCGGAGCCTTGATGAACTTCGATGAACTGCGAAGAACAAAGAAACCCTAGACGGATCTACAGAGGGGGAGGAGAAAGGACTTACTGCAGCCGTGGAAGCAGCGGAGGTGCGCTACGGTGTTCTGGTACAAACAGGTTGATGCAGCGGCCGACGGTGAGGTAGAAGCGAGGCTTGACAATGGCGGCGGCGCTCGAGTGCGGAGACGTCGCGAGGAAGAAGAAGGGATGAAGAGGCAACAAAAAGAAAAGAATGGGGTCCTCCGCCTCTATTTATAAGGGTAAAAGCGACAGGCGCGGGAATCGAGGAGCCCAAAAGATGGATAGATAATGAGATTGTTGCCTCGATTGTTGGATGCTCATTAATACAGGGTATCTTCGGCTTTAATGAACAAGATGACGTCACGACAGTTTACTACAAAACTGGAGGATGACGTCACAGCGGTTTACAAGATCTATGCGAAGGTACAAAGGGAGGAATTTTTCTAGGTGCTGAAGATTGACATGAACAAGTTCAAACCAATCTGGGGCCTAATGTTGGGGATATTACTACTGGACGTAAACCGGCCAGGAATAGCTGGATTAACTTTATGAAGATTAGAAGCCCATGAAGATGTAAGAATGATGGCGCTTTATGAAGGCCCAAGGCCCAAAGGCAGGTTAAGGCCTGTAGATGTAAACCGACCTTATTATGTAACTTGCATTTAAGATAGGAAGAATAGAGACCGAACCGGACACGTTTATGATCCGGCTTCGGGACTCTGTAAACCGGCGGGCGTCAACCTATGTATATAAAGGGACGACCCGGCAGTGGTTCAGGGACAACAACTCGAGGGCCAGTCAAAGCGGATTCGCTCCCTGGTCATCGAAACCCTAGCAATACCAACCACAACTAGACATAGGCTTTTACCTTCATCGAAGGGGCCGAACTAGTATAAACTCCCCGTGTCCCCTTGTCTGGTTTAACCCCTTTAAGATAACCCGTTGTGATGGCTCCACGACTAAGTCCTTTCACAAGGACATCTGCTGTGACAAACCCATGACAGGTCTAGTCCATCACATCATTATCTAATGATGTGATCCCGTTCATCAAATGACAACACATGTCCATGGCTAGGAAACTTAACCATCTTTGATTAACGAGCTAGTCAAGTAGAGGCATACTAGGGACACTCTATTTGTCTATGTATTCACACATGTACTAAGTTTCCGGTTAATACAATTCTAGCATGAATAATAAACATTTATCATGATATAAGGAAAAATAAATAACAACTTTATTATTGCCTCTAGGGCATATTTCCTTCAGTGGGCACAGCCCACCAGGGCGCGCCTGGGCCTCCGGGCGTGCCCTTGTGGGTTGTGCTCCCCTCGGAGCCCCCCCCCCCCCAGGCGCTTCTCCGGCCCACTGGATGTCTTCTGGTCCAAAAAATCCACAAAAAGTTTCGTTGTGTTTGGTCTACGTTTGGTATCGATTATCTGCGATGTAAAAACATGCAGAAAACAACAACTGGCACTTGACACTATGTCAATAGGTTAGTACCAAAAAATGATATAAGATGATTATAAAACATCCAAGAATGATAATATAACAACATGGAACAATCAAAAATTATAGATACGTTGGAGACATATCAACATTCCCAAGCTTAATTCCTGCTCGTCCTCGAGTAGGTAAATGATAAAAACAAAATTTTTGATGTGGAATGCTGCCTAACATGTCATATCATATTCTTTTCTTTATAGCATGGACATTTGGAATTTTATATGGTTCAAAGCAATAGTCTAGTTTTGACATGATAATTTAGATACTCAAGCATATCAACAAGCAACCATGTCTTTCAAAATATCAACACTAAAATAAGTTATCCCTAGCCCATCATGCTCAATCATTGATCCACTCATGAAACACAATCACATATTAGCTACACCTAATGCTCAAGTATGATCATAGTGCCCCCTAGTTGGTGCTTTACAAGAGAAGATGGAGACTCAAATTAAAAATAAAAATTGCATAAAGTAAAAGAAAGGCCCTTCACGGAGGGGAGTAGGGATTTGTAGAGGTGCCAGAGCTCAAAGCGAAAATTGAGATATAAAATCATTTTGAAAGGCATACTTTTCCCACCAACGAAAACGACTTTGAGCTCCCAACACTTTCCATGCTAGATATATCATAGGCGGTTCCCAAACAGAAAATAAAGTTTATTCTTTTTTCAACCATACTTTCACTTTCCATGGCTAGCCGTATCCACGTTTTCCCTCCATACCAACAGTTTCCAAGGAATTTCTTATTTGACAACATAAAGTAAATTAATTTTTCATTTTGGCACTGGGCATCCCTAATACCTTTTCCTTACTCTCGTGCAATGACAAGTGAATAAACACTCATCATGAGAATAACACATCTAGCATGGAAAATATTGGCCACCCCTCACCGCCTCGCGAGCGGTACGAGCACACAAAATAGAAATTTATTTTGAAAATTAGAGATGGCACATACAAATTTGCTTAGAATGGCAAAAGAATACCGCATATAGGTAGATATAGTGGACTCATGTGGCAAAACTGGTTTAAAGGATTTTGGATGCACAAGTAGTGATCGTACTTAGTGCAAAATGAAGGCTGGCAAAAGATTGAGAAGTGACCAACCAAGAAACAAATAATCTCATAAGCGAGCATTAAGCATAATTAACACCGAATGATGCACCACAAGTAGGATGTAATTTCATTGCATGACTATTGACTTTTGTGCTTGCATAGGGAATCACAAATCTTAACACCAATATTTTTACTAAAGCACAATTACTCATCAACATAACTCACATATCACATCATCATATCTCAAAACTATTACAAGGAATCAAGTTTATTTTTTCCAATGATCTTCATGAAAGTTTTTATTATATCCTTCTTGGATATCTATCACTTTGGAACTAATTTTCATGTGTTTCTTTTGATAAGCTCAAACAAATATAAGTGAAGATCATGAGCATAATATTTCTTTCTCTCAAATTAATTTAAGTGAAGCAAGAGAGAATTTCTTTGAAAATTTTTACTAACTCTAAAATATATCTAAGTGAAGCAAGAGAGCATTTCTTGAAACATAACAAAGCACACCGTGCTCAAAAAGATATAAGTGAAGTACTAGAGCAATTCCATAGCTCATAAAAAAATAAGTGAAGCATAGAGAGCAATTCTAACAAGTCATGGCATAGTTTTGGCTCTCTCATATAGGTGTGTCCAGCAAGGATTCAATACTTAAAACAAGCAAAGACTCATATCATACAAGATTCTCCAAGTAAAACTCATAGTATGTGACGAATATAAATATAGCTTCGAGTAAAATACCGATGGTCATTAGAAGAAAGAGGGGATGCCACTCGGGGCATCCCCAAGCTTAGTTGCTTGCTTCTCTTTGGATAATAGCTTCGGATGCCATGGGCATCCCCAAGCTTAGGCTCTTCTTACTCCTTATTCCTTCATCCATCGTAAGATAACCCAAAACTTGAAAACTTCAATCACATAAAACTCAACAAAACCTTCGTGAGATCCGTTAGTACAAGAAAGCAAATCACTACTTTAAGTACTATTGCAAACCAATTCATACTTTATTCTTGCATTATATCTACTGTATTCCAACTTTTCTATGGAAAAAACTCATCAAAGAAAACAATAGAATCATCAAAACAATCACACAATGCAAAGAAAACAGAATCTGTCAAAAACAGAATAGTTTGTAGCAATCTGGATATTTCAAATACTTATGAAACTCCAAAAATCCTGGGAAATTAGGAAAATCTGAGCAATTTGTATACTACTCTTCTGCAAAAATGATTGGTATTTTATCATGCTCTGCTTAAAAAATTAGAATTGTTTTCGTGAGCGCGAAAGTTTCTGTTTTTTCAGCAAGATCAAACAACTATCACCCAAGAAGATCCTAAAGGCTTTACTTGGCACAAACACTAATTAAAACACAAAAAACACAATCATGACAATAGCATAATTGTGCAAACACTCAAGAACAGAAAACAAAAAGTAAAAATAAATTTTATTCATTGGATTGCCTCCCAACAAGCGTTATTGTTTTACGCCCTTAGCTAGGTATAAAGCAAAGGATCTAAGTTTTGTCACCTATAGTTTTGGCAACTTTTGTAAGGGTTTTCTCAAACCTGGGAGGCTCTTTACGCTTCCCTAAATTCTCAGGAAAAGAAACCATCTTTAGATCCAAAATATCCAATCGCTTGTTGCAGAGAGTAATCAAGGTATTCATGCGATTGATACTACCATTGAGATGTTTGAGGGGTTCGTTATATTTTTGTAATTCAACCATATGTTTATGCAAATCACCAAGTTTTTCCAACATTTGAACTCCTTATGGGGTGAAAGAAAACCCCTTCTTTTGAGGTGGAACCCCCAAAATTCCTTCTAAAATTTAATAGGCAGCATTAGCATCAAGCTCAATAAAATTCCCTTTAGCGACAAAATCTAGGAGTTGTCTATGATGCAAAGCCAATCCTATGTAAAAGTTACGAAGCAAGATCTTAACGTCCCCCTTTAAATTGCAAATACGATAGGATTCCATAAGCATATACCAAGCATCTTTCAAATTTTCTCCTTGTCTTTGCTTGAAGTATAGAACTTCAAAATCTGGTGACAAAGGAGGAGTAGACACGCTAGCCATCGGGACTAGAAAGCAAGAAAATGATGAACAAAAAAAAGAGGGCGAATAAAACGGCAAATTTTGTGAAGTGGGGGATAGGAAAATGAGAGGCAAATGGAAAATAATGTAAATTGCGAGAAGATGAGATTTGTGATTAGGAACCGGGTAGATGTTGACGATGCACCCCGGCAACGGCGCCAGAAATTTCTTTTGATGTCTGCTAGACTACGTCGGTATTTCCCCAAAGAGGAAGGGATGATGCAGCACAGCGACGGTAGGTATTTCCCTAAGTGATGAGACCAAGGTTATCGAACCAGTAGGAGAACCCAGCAACACTACGTAAACTGCACCTGCACACAAATAATAAATACTCGCAACCCGACGTGTAAAAGGGGTTGTCAATCCCTTTCAGGTAACAGCGCCAAAAATTGGCAAACGGACGTGAGAGAGTTGTAAATATTGATAGATTGAAAGCCAAATAAAATAAAATGCAGCAAGGTATTTTTGTATTTTTGGTTTAATAGATCTGAAAATAAAAGCAAAGGAAAATAGATTGCAAAGACAAATATATTAAAGAAGAGACCCGGGGCCCATAGATTTCACTAGTGGCTTCTCTCGAGAAAAATAGCAAACAGTGGGTGAACAAATTACTATTGGGCAATTGATAGAACTTCAAATAATCATGACGATATCCAGTCAATGATCATTACATAGGCATCACGTCCAAGATTAGTAGACCGACTCCTGCCTGCATCTACTACTATTACTCCACACATCGACCGCTATCCAGCATGCATCTATTGTATTAAGTTCTTGGAGAAACGGAGTAATGCAATAAGAACGATGGCATGATGTAGACAAGATCTATTTATATAGAAATATACCCCATCTTGTTATGCTTAATGGCAATGATACATACGTGTCGGTTCCCCTTCTGTCACTAGGATCAAGCACCGTAAGATCGAACCCATCACAAAGCACCTCTTCTCATTGCAATATAAATAGATCAAGTTGGCCACACAAAACCCAAACATCGGAGAAGAAATACGAGGCTATAAGCAATCATGCATATAAGATATCAAAGAAGACTCAAATAACTTTCATGGATAAAAGGATAGATCTGATCATAAACTCAAAGTTCATCGGATCCCAACAACCACGCCGCAAAATGAGTTACATCATATGGATCTCCAAGAGACCATTGTATTGAGAATCAAACGAGAGAGAGGAAGCCATCTAGCTACTAACTACGGACCCGTAGGTCTACAAAGAACTACTCACGCATCAACGGAGAGGCACCAATGGGCATGATGAACCCCTCTATGATGGTGTCTAGATTGGATCTTGTGGTTCTGGACTCTGCGGCGGCTGGAATTGATTTCCGTCAACTCCCCTAGGGTTTCTGAAATATTGGGGTATTTATAGAGCAAAGAGGCGGTTCAGGGGGCATCTGAGGTGGGCACAACCCACCAGGGCGCACCTGGGCCTCCGGGGGCTCCCTGGTGGGTTGTGCTCCCCTCGGAGCACCCCACCAGGCGCTTCTCCAGCCCACTGTATGTCTTCTGGTCCAAAAAAATTCACAAAAAGTTTCGCTGCGTTTGGACTTCGTTTGGTATCGATTACCTGCGATGTAAAAAACATGCAGAAAACAACAACTAGCACTTGGCACTATGTCAATAGGTTAGTACCAAAAAAGATCTAAAATGACTATAAAATGATTATAAAACATCCAAGAATGATAATATAACAGCATGGAACAATCAAAAATTATACATACGTTGGAGACGTATCAGGGCCCGAGTGCCATGATTTCAGATCTGAACCGTTTATGTTTTCACCATTATATCTATATTCTTGATACGACCTTGCAAGTTATATGCACCTGTTACGTGTTATGTTCTGTAAACCACAAGATGACAATAATTGGGATACTTTCCGGCCGATGATGGCCGTAGTTTGAGGAGTTCATGTATTCACTATGTGTTAATGCTTTGTTCTGGTTCTCTATTAAAAGGAGGCCTTAATATCCCTTAGTTTCCTTATGGACCCCGCTAGCACGGAAAGGTAGGACCAAAGATATCATGCAAGTTATTTTCCATAAGCACGTATGACTATTTACGGAATACATGCGTACATTATATTGACGAACGAGAGCTAGTTCTGTGTCGCCCTAGATTATGACTGTTATATGATGAATATCATCCAAAGAAATCACGGATCTAATGCCTATGAGATTTTCACATATTTCTCTTGCTAAGTTACTATCGTTGTCGCTACTGTTACAACTGCTAAAAAAATATTGCTACTGTTATTACTGTTACTATTGCTGCTACTGCTGTTGCTATCGCCATCAAACTATCATACTACTATGCTATGGATCACTTTGCTGCAGATATTTAATTCCTAGGTATGGTTGAATTGATAACTCAACTGCTAATACTTGCAAATATTCTTTGGTTGCCTTGTGTCGAATCGATAAATTTGGGTTGAATACTCTACCCTCGAAAACTGTTGCGATACCCTATACTTGTGGGTTATCATGTACACACTTAAATTGCTATTTTGCTGATGCAAGTGAACAATCAACATTTTTTATTTATCCATGCTAATGTTTCCTCTTTGTTTAATTAGGCATGTGCGCTTGAGGGAGAGAAGAGGCGCAAAACATTGACATTTTTCATGCTTTGGACAAACATCTTTGTTCATATCTTTATTTTTTCATGGTAATGCATGAGGGTGACGTCGTCATGGTAGAGCTCTGGATGAAGGGTCGGTCCAGTATAGAACCTGGAGGTACTAGCACTAGATGGGAAGACCGTTACCGCCCTTGTGCCTTGTTGTTGGCCTGCCATGGCAGTGTCATTCACTGGCTCACTTGGAGCGCAAGGTAGTGGATTTTATGATAAAAGTGAGGGTTGAGAATGAGCGGGGTGGCGATTGGGGTTGATCTGTTCGGTTGCGACTGTCTGAGCGAAATAATGTCCCTACTTTAAAAAATATGGCAAATTGCATTTCATTAGACATGGGTTTGCAACAAATTGCATGAGGGAGTGTTTCATATATTTTTTTACATCAAGTTGTACATTTTTTTGTTATGATAGAATGGTAAATGCATTGGTTGGTTGCTTCAAGATTTAATATGTTCAATTGTATGTTCCAACGTGGCAATGGCTCAGCAGACATCAGATATACCTTCTTGGCTCGAGGCGTCACACGCGGGGGGGCACACTTTCTCCCACTTGATGGTGGTGGCGGATCGTGGCGGAGAGCACGACGGTTGGCAGGGGACTCCTCGACGGTCTGTGGGGAAGTACAATGTAAAGGAGTGAGGGCACCATGGCGAAGGTGAGGATGGGCTTCATCCAATTTTAATGTAGAGGGCTCTAGCTATAAATATCTCGCCACAACGAAAGACGGAGCAAGAAGGGAAGGGTCCGGCATGATAAAGGAAGGGTGCGTCGTGGGGTGAAGTTTTTGTGTTGAGATAACGTGTTGGAAATAATGTAACGGGTAGTCCGGACAACCACTTTTCTCCCTTCAAAATATGGGTTGGATTTAGGAAGCCCGAACTGTCCAGACGTTTTAATTTTGAAAAGCCTATTGGGTGACCTCTTGATGTCTAAACATGCTCGGACATATCAGGAGAAATGAGCTTTGACTTTGAAGATGACCTTACTCATTTGCTTAATTCATTTATATACATTGTAGTCTGTAGCAACGCACGGACATTCTATTAGTTATACTGTAATTAACAAGCCGGTTAGGTTTACTCTAGAATCACGTTCATATTTCTTAGATAGACCCTAGAACTAATCCAAAACTGGAGAACACCCAAAGAATTCCCGTGTGCACCATGACCGAACAGTTGGGGTGGATCCGTGGGGTTTGCTCAAATCAAATGGAGCCGGACATCGGCGGTTGGCCCGAACATGAGCAACGGAATCGATTGGGCGGCATGCATGATCGCGATACACGAGAGCGTGCGTGGTACACTCCACAAGCCAGATCCAGCTCCACATTCCTCCCCCCTGTAAACCGAATCCCGGCCGGCATAGATACATATAGGTGTTTTTTTACCAATGTGAACACTTTCATCCTACAAAAATTGAGTAATTGATGCAGTTAATGCGCTAGTTGATAAATATGCAGCTGCTTCTCTCTATATAATATATGATACTCCCTCCGTCTAGGTGTATAAGGCTGGTCGTCGTGGGGAGTAACTAATACTAGTGTCATGCATATGACACTAGTCTAAGTTACTATCTCCATAGTGTGAAGTAACATAATAGTAGTGTCATAGATGGGTTCATTTATTAGCTTGTAGACTCATCCTTTCTTGGGAAGCGCTATGTTACAGTAATAGTCATAGTGGAGAGTAACTTAGACTAGTAACATGCATATGTTACTAGTTTATGTTACTACCTTCATACTCCCTCCTTTCCGGTTTATAAGACTAGCCACAATGGGTAGTAACATAGAGCAGTAACATGCCCATGTTACTACTCTATGTTACTACCTCTATCGTGGGGAGTAATATATGTGTGGTAACATGCAATACTTCATTTATTATGTTATAGACTTATCTTGCCTTGATATGTGTGATGTTACTCATACTAGTAGTAACTACCTATGTTACTACATGCCTCTCTTTCTTCATTTATTGCTTGCCACATCATCTATTTTATCTAGATATGTGTGATGTTACTACCTATGTTACTCCCACTGTGGGTAGTCTAAGGCTCAAATCTCAAATCTCATCAACCAAGGCATTTTGTGAGTGGAGGAATGTATCTCGTACTTTACAAAACTATACCAATTAGGTTGGTCATAGTGGGGAGTAACTTATACTAGTGTCATGCATATGACACTAGTCTAAATTACTACCTCCATAGTGCAAAGTATCATAATAGTAGTGTCATAAATTGTTTCATTTATTGCCTTATAGACTCATTTTACCTCGAGAAGCGCTATGTTACAGTAACATATTATGTTACTCCAAAGACCTCTCTCCTCATTAAATACTTGCCACATAAGCAAAATTGTCTTGGGGTGTGTTAAGTTACTACCTAAGTTACCCCCACTATGGCTAGCCTTAAACTCATGCATTAATTTGGATTAATTGCAGTGCATGCATGCTTGGCCACTAGATGAGTAGGAACATTACATGCATTGGTGTGTTCCTCTTTAATTCTTGCATGCAAAGATTTAATGCGCATTGGAAACTAAAAATGATATGGAGATGAGCCCTCTAAATTGGAAAAACAAAAAAGTTGAAATACTCCCTCTGTCCGGTGAAAAGTGTATATCTAGAAATTTTAGAACAAATTATGGAGTTGAGTACAAAATGCATTGGAAAGGTGCAAGCCACCATCTCTCTCATCTTTAATTACCCAACCTCCAATAAGCTAAGTGCATGTAGAAATTAAGAAGACCATGTGTAAATTGCTATTGGTCTTCATTACCGTGTGATGAGAGAGAAATATTTTTCCCACTTTGAAGTGCATTGAAAAGATAAAAGTACACTCTTTTGTGGACAAATTTTAAAGCTAGATGTACACTCTTCACCGGACGGAGGGAGTAAGCCTTATAAACCAGAAAGGAGGGAGTAGTGGGTAGTGTCATATATGTGGTAACATAGATGTCTTCATTTATTATTTTGTAGACTCATTTTGCATTGAGAACCGCTATGTGATAGTAACATATTATGTTAATCTATTTGCCTCTCTCCTCATTAATTGCTTGTCACCTCATCATTTTTGCTTATGTGGCATCTATGTTACTACCTATATTACTCCCACTATGACCAGCCTAAACACCTCTCTCCTCATTAACTACATGCTACGTAAGCAAAATTTTCTTGGAATGCGTTATGTTACTACCTAAGTTACTCCCACTATGAATAGCCTAAGTCATCTTAAGTTGTGCACCGCGACCAAAAGCGAAGGGAAAAATCAGAGAACTTAATATTTATTAGCTAATTAACAGTATTGCATGCATGTTGTGTTTGATAGTCTCAAGCCATTGAAATCAGCGGCGGTGCTAGCCAAAATAATCCGTGGGGTCAATGGTATTTTTTTTGATTTTTTCTTCACAATGAACATTAATGAACAGTGATTATAGGTTGTTTTTTAAAAAAGCTGTGGGGTCAGCCGATCCCACAACTTACACATAGATTTGCTCCTGATTGAAAGCATACATGCTTCATATATTTTATTGGTTGATTTCTTTATTTATGTCAAGAAACAAGAAACGAGGTGACAATTAATGTCCCACCCCTAAGTGTTTTGGAACATTTTGTTTTCGTAAGACAACTTATACACCTAGACGGAGAAAGTACACACATTGTGTGTATTTGAGAAGAGAAAATGCACCTAAAAAAGTCAATGATGCAGTTAAGAATGGTGCAAATGAAAATGGTGTCTCAACTGCATTCTTTTCAAATGTAGGAGTAAATCGCATGCTTGAAGTGTATTTTCGGAGCTGATGTTTTCAACTACATATATATCTCAACTGCGCTGATTAGGGCATGTACAATGCATAGCTTCAAGGTGATGCCCCGCATGCCATGTAGGATCGGATATGACGTAAAATAGGTTCGGATAGGGAAGCGGGATCCTCTCCGGGAGACGGGTGCTTGAAGAGAAAAAATGTGGTCCGATGACAAAGGCTGAAAAGGTTGGAATGAAAAGTAGAGATGCATGTGTACTACAGTCTTTATTTTTTATTTTTTTTAATGAGGCCTACTAGTGATAGCTTGTATTGGAAAGAAAAAATTAATGTAAATACCTCAAATTACTTTTTGTCATGGGACATATGTATCCATATGCCATCATTATACATGCCCTCATATTACTGTAATTAACAAACCGGTTAAGTTTACTCTAGAAGCGCATTCATATTTCATAGATAGACCCTAGAACTAATCCAAAAATGGAGAACACCCAAAGAATTCCCTGGTGCATGCACCATGACCGGACAGTTGGGGTGGGTCCGTGTGGTATGCTCAAATCAAATGGAGCTCGACGTCGGCGGTTGGCACGAACCTGAGCAACGGAATCGATTGGGCGGCATGCAATGCATGATCGCGATACACGAGAGCGCGCGTGGTACACTCCACAAGCAGATCCAGCTCCACATTCCTCCCCCCTGTTTGGCCAGAGCACGTGCGAGCGACGCAGCGAAGCCTCCCCCTCACAACGCTGCATGCACTGCAAGTGCTTTCTATATCCGTACCACACCCAAACAGAGTTTTCTTCCCCTATCATCCCGATGAACATCGGATCGCCACTTTATTCTACAGTTGTCAAGAGTAATAGTACAAAAGTCAGCATGACCTAATCAAGAACGCATCATCAGTGGAGTAATTCACCAGGGTAAAAGAATAAAGTCATGGTGCATTATCAAACAATCATTTCCTCGGCTACCACTGCTGACTTTAGGCATTGCTTTCTCCTCCCCTTCCTCCCCCTTTCCTCGCTGCCTAGTGGGCAAGTGGTTGCCCAGCAAGAATTAATAAAACCCAGAGGATAATTTTTCGCTAATTAACCTGTCATCACTACGGGGGCCCACCACACCGGGCTGCGCCTAACCCCCCAAAAATGGAGAAGCAAAAAAGAAAAGAAAAAGAGAAATTTCGGCCGCTGGTGCCGTCTTTGACGGAGGCGGCGGCCTAGAGATCTGGCAGGTTGCTCATGAGCTCCGCGAAGGTTCGCGGCGACGGCACGGTGGGCGTGGCAAGGAGGTTGCGGGGGCTCGGGACGAAGGGGTCGGAGTAGTAGGATTGTGGTTGCCGGTAAGCGCCGCCGTTGCTAGTCCCGCCGCCGCCGCTGCCGCTGCCTGAGGAGCCGGCGCCGGTGGACGCCGCTCGGAGGATGGGGCTCAGCTCGTTCAGCCAGCTGAGGCCGTTCGGGTCGAACGGCAGCGGCGAGAACAGCACGGACGCCGCGGCTGGCGGCAGGGACGACGGCAAAGGGGAGAGGATGCCGGGCCCTGGCCTACCCGCGCCGAGAACCGCCGCGAGGCCGCCGTCGTCGAATCTGTAGTTATTGAAGTCGACGTAATCCGGCGTCGGCGCGGGCATCGGCCGGACGGACCGCTCGATGGTAGCCAGCCTCGCGGCCGGGGACATCGCGGCGGACGGCGAGAGGAGAAGCTCCGGCGGCAGGAAGGACTGCCCCGGCACGGCCTCGTCCATCTGGTAGTCCTGGGTCTGGGCCTCGGAGGGGAGCGCGCCAGAGCCGGGGCCGGTGAGACGCTGCACGAGCGCCATGAACTCGCTGGGCTTGGTGTGGATGATCTTGGGCGACGCGTCGTAGATGATCACCGGCTCCCGCGGCGGCTGGCCTTGCTGCTTCTCCTCCCGCCGGGCGTGGCCCTGCCCCTGGGCCTGCGGCGGCGCCCCGGACGGCTTCTTGATGGCGTGAGACTCGGGGCGCACGCTGAGCCGCGGCGGGCGCGGGCCCTGCAGCTGCAGCTGCCGCCGAGGCGTGGTGGGGCGCCCCGACGGCGAGGTGGCGTCCATCCGCGGAGGCGGCGCCACCCGGATCCGGTCGTGCTCGGACGGCGGCGGCGGCCCGGCGACGGCGCGGGGGAGGACGCGGAGGAGTGGGGAGAGGGCACCGGGACGGGAGTGTGAGAGGGGGTGGGGGCGGTTCCACATGTGAGGCAGACGGGGTGCGGAGCGTGTGTGGGTGTGTGAGCTCGCTCAGCCGGGACCGAAAAGTCAATCAGCCAGGTCTGGCCTGTGCGGGAACGGGGGTGGATTTTCTACGGCCGCGTGGGCAGGGTTTGTAGTGCGCTCGTTTTGTTCCCGGGCGGTCTGTGTCGGGCACGGAGGAGTCCGGACTCCGGACTCGTTCTCCGCCGCGGGGACGGCAGCCGGCAGTGGTGGGCAGGGCAGTGGACTCGGCTCGCGTCCGCCGTGCCGCGTCGCCGGTGATCGATTATTCTGCTTCGTCTATGTCGGGCTCCGGGTCGCCCTCTCTCTTTCACCGCCGGTTGACGGCGACGTTGCCGGAACCCGGGAGGGGCGAGGGCGAACTGTGCCGCGGGTTGAACGGGTCCGTGAGTGGCCGTGCAGGACATAGTACGGCATGGATCGGGTTTTTTGGTTTCCAAAGTACACGGGGCGCTACCTGGACGGAGCTTGATCGTTCTGCTGGCCGCGGAAAAGGTTTCGCTTGTCCATGTGCAGATCCACGCCAGCATCATCATGATCATATAATTTGGTTGTGACAGCTGGTTCCGGCAAATCTAAGGCTTTTAAATCGATTGCCATAGTCAGCTAGTACCAGTCTACCACGTAGCACATGCTGTGTCTACCCCGACGGACCGCCCTATCTGCTGCCCATGTGCCCTTATCCGTACAGCGGCTGCCCAAATGCTTGATGGTCTTGTCGAGCTGGCTAAATACAGTGGCGGAGGCAGGAAAACTTAATAGGGGGGCCAACTTGATGTTAAGTCTTGTTGGGAGGGCTAAAGCCAAGAAAACCATGATAATACACAGAATTAGCAGCAGGTAATCACTTGTGTAGTGGAAAATTCTGCTTGTTGGCCTGGGCCGGGGCCCCTGCTGGCACCCCCCTGCCTCCGCCAAATACCTGCTGCGCAATATTTGCTACAGACTATACTACTTTTACATTCCTTTTTTCTGCGACTTACGTTGACCAAAAAAGTAAGGGTAGGAGCAGACATTTCATTCTTGGAAATCTTGGAACTATTTTGGAGACATTTCCTGGCACAGGGCACCATAACGTAACTGTCTCCGTAACCATGCTACTGCTGTATCAAAACAAATGGCTGGCCTGCCTCTGCCTGGCCATCCAACAGGAAGTTCTTGAGACGAAATAGGGAAATGCAGCTGGTGGGGTCCATCATTATTGTAAGGTGCAGACTGCAGAGGCAAGTAAATCGGTGCTTCCGTGCATGCATCAGGCTGGTCTGCGTCTCATCTGGGCTCGACGGAGACAGTCAGACAGACCAGCACTGCAAGGTCCACAATACCGCAACGGAACACCGGAATCAGCATCACCGACAGTGAAAGGCGGCAGATCCTATTTCACGCCCGCAGGCGTCAAAAGGACCCGATGCCCCATTTGGGCCCGCCAAGGGTGGTGATGCTTTTTTCTTCTTTTTCCTGTTTCTTTCATTTCTTTTTTTCTGTTTCTCTTTCTTCTTTCTTCTTTTTTCCGTCTTTTTGTTTCTTTTCCGTGTATTATACACACTTCATTGCATATTTATATATGAAAATGTTCCTCGTATATTTCAGAAAATGTTCGTTGCGTTTTTTTCAAATTGTTCAACATATATTCACAAAAATGTTCAATGTATATTTAAACATTGCTCAGCGTACAACGTATATCTCAAAAATGTTCAATGTGTATTTAAATATTTGTTCAGCGTATATCAAAAAATGTTCAGTCTGTATTTAAAAACTGTTCAGCGCATATCACAAAATGTGCAATGTATATTTAAAAATGGTTCATCATTTGAAATTTCGAATTTTTTGTTCATGCTTTCAATAAATGTTGATGTTTTTAAAAGTTTGATCAAATCTCTAAATCTGTTCAGGATTTTCATGCGTTATTAATTTTTGAAGGAAATTGTTCATTTTTTTTCCAAAAAATGTTGAAAAGTTTGAAAAAAATAAATGGATCTGCCGTTGTACATGGTAGTTTTACTTGTCAGCCAATGCAAATTGGTCCTTAAAGTCGGGCGCCGCAAATCTAACACTAGAACACGTCAGGTTTGTTGGCTAGCGGGAGATCGCGAGTTTGAGTCGTGCAACAATTTTCTGGCAAAGTTTTTTCACACGCCTGGATTCCGCTAGCTCCAACTGGGCCGGCCCGTTCGTGGTTCTCTTCAGAGAAGGCTCAACAACCTGACGCTCGCGGGCGTCATACAGGGGTCTCGTGAAAGGCAGAGGACGGCAAGCAAGTCTAAGTTCGTTCGCAGCGAGAAGTGGGCCCAACATATACCTCCGCAAGGATTTGTAAACATGGATCGCTCAGTGAGCGGGCCCACTAATAATTTGGCCCGTTCGAATAATCAAAATGTACATAAATGTGGTGGAGCATGGTTCCTAAAAGGGGAACGGCTAGCTGACGCTCGTTAGCGTCAAAAGGACGAGCTTTCGCGCAGGCGCGAACTGAATGGGCCGGCCCATTCGATGGCGTTGTAGCGAGAGGCCATACCGAGGAATCGAACTGGAAACCTGGCAACCAGGTGTAACCGTTCTTTACCAGTTGAGCTACTAAGCATTTCTGGTTAGTTGATCGCGCAATTTTATTTAAACTCAATGCCGTGACAGATCCAGAAAAAATACAAAAAAATTCAACCATTGAACTTTTTTGTAAATATACAACGTTCAATTTTTAAATAGACAAAGAACATTTTTGGATACATGCTGAACAATTTTGAAATACACATTGAATATTTTTGTGATATACGCTTAATATTTTGTTAAATATACATAAAATATTTTTTGTAAATATACACTGAACATTTTTTTAACTACACATTGAACACTTTTGTGATATAAGCCGAACAATATTGAAATAGAAATTGAACATTTTTGTGATATATGTTGAACAATTTTTATATATACATTGTACATTTTTGTAATATACGCTGAACAATTGTGATTTTTTTATAAAAACCTTTTTTACTATTGTGGACAAGTTTTGAAATCATGAACAAAATTTGGAATTTCGAACATTTCTTAAAACATAGAATGAATATAAAAACGAAAAACATAAAAGAAAATGAAAGAAAAAATAAATTAAATAGAAAACAGGAACAGAAGAAAACAAGAAAAACAGAAAACCAGTAAAAGAAAAAAAAACATGAAAAAATCGGTCCAGGGAACTCTCTAGAAGGTTCCCAAAACCGTTTGCCTGGCCCTGCTTCAACGCACGAAATGGGCCGGCCCGTTTGCACTGCTCGCTCGTGCTCTTCAGCGAAAGCGGAGCAGATGGACGCACGCGAGCGTCAAATAGGGTCGCCTCCTAAAAGGGTCTGACTATCTCATCTAAATGTAAGATGATACTCCCTTCGTTCCAAATTACTTGTCGCGGAAATGGATGTATCCAGAACTAAAATACATCTAAATACATTCATACCAGCGACAAGTAATTCGGAACAGAGGGAGTACCTCACATCTAAATATGACATCAGCACTTACTGTGAACACTGCTATTCATCGGACCTTGTCTTCTTTTATGAACGCTGCTATACAACGCTTACTGTGAACTCTAACGAACATTCTAATGGGCCAGGCCCAGCCCCTCCCACGCTCGCTCAATCTACTACACATTTGTAGTATGATTTTTTTTGTATTTTTTTCTCTTTTAGGTTTGGTTTTTTTTCTGGTTTTCTTTCAGATTCTTTCCTGTTTGTACTTTTCTGTATTATAAACATTGTTCTAATGTATGTTGAACATTTTTCAAAAACACATTGAACAATTTTTTCATATATGGTGAACATTTTTTTTCAAATGCACACTGAAGAATGTCTTAAATATAGCTGAACATTTTTTCCAAATATACATTGAACAAGATAATATATATGATGAACTTTTTCAATATACATTGAACTTTTTTCCATATACTGTGAATTTTTTAAATATTTTACGGTGAACCTTTTACCAATACCATCTGAACTTTTTTTAAATGTGTCAAACATTTCTAAAAATAAGTAAAAATATAGAAGGGAAATATAAAATAAAAAATCATAAAAATGTTCATGTATTTGAAAAAAAATCCATGGATTTAAAACAATAATGAATTTGAAGAAAAAAATCATGAATTCAAAACATGTTAGTAGTGAATTCAAAAAGTGTTCACATATACGAAAAATGTTCACGTATTCGAAAAAAAGTTCATGAATTCGAAATAATGTTCATGAATTCGAAATAATGTTCATAAATTCCAGAAATGATGGCAAATTCAAAATAAATTCAGGTATTCAAAAAATATTTGCAAATTCAAAATATGTCTCAAATAAAATATACATTTTATGGCCACAACAAATTCAAATGTTTAGGATTGCAAAATAGAAAAATAAAAAATTAGTGATACAGATCAAAGGAGAAATAAAATTTGCATATTGTTTTGTTATCCAGTCCAATATGTATTTTAAGGTTTTTGTTTTTCTTGGAGAGAACCAAAAACCATACATATGTATATTATGTTTAGAATTGAAAAGGAGCAAAATAACTAGCAAGTGATTTAATCAAGTAGAAAGATATATATTTCTGGTTGACTAGGCGGAAAAAAATACTTCGGGCCCAGTTGCTAGTTGAAGGTGGACTTGCAACTGAGGCAGAAATAAAAGGCCAGGCCTAGATTGAGCCCAGTTGTGAGTTGATGGTAGGCTTGCAACTAGGACAAAGAAAACTTTGGGCCCAATTGTGAGTTGATGGTGGACTTGGAACTGGGACAGAAAAATTTCGAGTCGAGTTATGAGCCGTGGGTGAACTTGCAACTGGGACAAAAAAAGGACGGGCCAGAACCAACCTCTTGAAGGCTTACAATTGCAGTCGGTGGAAAACAATAGAGGTTGCGAGTCAAAGGTGAACTTGCAACTGAGGCCAAAATAAAATGTTGGGCCTAGATTGAGTCCAGCTGCAAGTTGACGGGGGACTTGCAACTGGAACCACTATGAGCCTAGTTGCGAGTCAAGGATAGACTTGCAACTGGGATGAAGAATAAACTATATCCTAGTTGCGAGTCAAGGGGTGGACTGGCAACCGGGATGAAAACAAACTATGGGCCTAGTTGCAAGTTGAGGGTGGACTTTCAACTAGGAAAACTACACAAAACTACACGACCGGTTGTGAGTCAAGGGTGGACTTACAACTGGGACACTATGAGCCTAGTTGCTAGTCAAGGGCGGACTTGCAACTGGGATGCAAAAAAACTACACTCTTAGTTGTGAGTCGAGTGTGGACTTGTGGGGTGAAAAACAAACTATATGCCTATTTGAGAGTTGAGGGTGGACTTGCAACTAGCACAACTACACAAAACTACGATCCTAGTTGCGAGTTGAGCATGGACTTGCAATCAGTATGAAAACAAAAACTACGGGCTTAGTTGTGAGTCAGAGGCTGGACATGAAACTAGGACAACAACAAAACGGTGGGCCCAGCTGTGAGTTGAGGTTAGACTTGCAACTAGGACAACTACGAAACTAGGGGTGAGGCTGTGATTCAATGGGTAGACTAACAACCGGGATGAAACAAATTACGAGCCCAGTTGTGAGTCAAGGGAGGACTTGCAACTAGGATAACTACAAAAAACTACGATACCATTTACGAGTCGAGGATGGACTTGCAACTATAACAATAACAAACTATGAGCCTAGTCGAGTGTGAGCTCGCAACTGGGATGAAACAAAGACATGCCTAGTTCCGATTCAAAATATCATTGATCTAGTAATTACACAGAACCTAACAAACCATTCAGCCAACTGAAACATCTGCTCAGTTCTCTGGCCTGTACAAAACTGATTAAGTGGAATACACCATGAATCGATGTGTTCTCCTCAAAGTAGTTTTTACGTAATAATATGTGAAAAGGATACCAACACAAAACTCATCCTTTCAATGATCAATACATTGAGTATATTATAGCCCTAAATAAACAATTACCACATGGTACAAGGAGCAATATCTTTCCATGCCTCTTGCAGGGCCTCTTCATTCTTATAAGCTGCATGTGTTGCCCAAGCAAAGTACCCACTAGCTCCGAGAATTCTATTAACCTCCAGGAGGAAGATTCCATCTTCAAAATAGGAAAGTTATGATAACCCATTTAATTACGTTTATCATAACTTTCGTGCCCACAAAATGACCCATATTTGGTTTTTTCAGTTTTTCTTTTTTTTTGTTTTTCAAATATGCGAACATTTATCAAATTCATCAAGAATTTTCAAATTAACAAACATTTTTTATACACACGTATACTTTTTGAATTCATGAGCATTTTTCAACCACAGAAACATTTTCTTCAAATTTATGAACATTATTAAAATTCTTGATCATTTTCTGAAGATTTTGTGAACATTTTTTTGATTTTATGAAATAGTTTCAAATTTAAAAATATTTTGTGAACTCATGATACATTTTTTGAACTTGCAAACACTTTTAAAATTTGTGAACATTTTTTCAGAAAAATTGTTCACTATATGTTTGTGTAAAGTTCAATTTATGTTAAAAAAATCATCGTATATTTGAAACAATGTTCAGTGTGTATTAAAAAATATTCATTGTATAACTAGAAAAGTTCATTGTATATTAAATAATATTCTATGTATATTAAATAAATGTTTGTATTGAAACTGTACGGTGTGTCTAATAAAAAAGTTCATCGTATATAAAATTATTCGGCATATATTAAAAAATGTTCAACTTATACCAGAAAAATGTTTAGTGTCTATTCATAAAATATTCACCATATGTTATAGTATTGTTCACTCTATATTGAAATATGGTTTACTATGTGTTAAAATAGAAAATAAAAACAAAACAAAAAATCATAAGGGCAACTCCAATGCATGCCCCTAAACTAGCGTCTGTTTTGTTTGGATTTCGTCTGTTTGGGGTTGGCAATGGGGTGGTGTCTGCCTGAATTTCTAGATGACGCACGGTCGAATTTCGGCTACATCTTGTCCGCTGGAGGCCCTTTATACTAAAATCAAGCATAGCAAATAGTTCAAATCAAACACAGCAATTAGTTCCACATCCAAAATAGTCTTAGAACCTAACCAAAATAAAAACAATATCAAATAGTCTTACAACCCGATTGAAATAAAACCACAATCAAACCGCCTTGGTCGTTGTTGCTATCCCCACGCTCATCCATCACGATCATGTTGTGCATGATCACACAAGTAGTCATCACCATCCAAAGCTTCTAAGTGCTCCATGTCAATGCCAGGTTTCGAACAATACCCCATCGAGATTGAAACACACCAAATGCTCGCTCCACATCCTTTCTAGCACTCTTCTGCATTTAGGTAAATCTATGTCTCTTCTCTCCTTGCGGATTGGGTATGGTCTTCACAAGAGTTGACCACTGAGGATAGATACCATCAGCTGGGTAATATCCCTTGTTGCAACAGTGGCCATTGATCTCAAATTTGACCTCTGCGGAGTGGCCTTTTGCAAGCCTTGCAAACACTAGAGAACGCTAAATCACATTGATATCATTGTGAGAACCAACCATGCCGAAGAAAGAATGTCATATCCACAGATCCCGTGAAGCCACCGCTTCAAGTATGACAGTGACACCTTTCACATGCCCCTTGTACTGCCCGTGCCAAGCAAATGGACAGTTCTTTCACTTTCAGTGCATATAATCTATACTATCAAGCATGCCCGAAAAGCCCCTATTGGCATTGATCGCCAACAACCTCTCTGTATCAGCGGCAGTTGGCTCTCTCAGGTACTCAGGGTCGAACACTGCCACCACGGCTTTGTAGAAACTATACATTGAGAGGAGACATGTGGACTCCCTCATATTCACATACTCATCCACAAGATCACCGGGAATTCCGTATGCAAGCATGTGAATAGCCGCAGTGCATTTCTGGTAAGAAGAGAAGCCAATCTTGCCAAGGGCATCCTCTTTGCACTCAAAGTATGATCATATCCTACCACTCCCTGTCGAATACGATTGAACACATGTCTCCTCATTCGGAATTGGCGACGAAATTGATGTGGTTTTAAGAGTGCGGTATTCTCAAAGTAATCGATATAGAGAAGGTGTGGCCTCTCTCCTATTGTGGTTCAAGGCCGGAGCATACCCGGGATAGATCCCCTGAAATGAGGCCGCTTCCTACAAATGTGGTCATGGATGACCAATGCAGCCACCATAAGCTCTTCCTCATCCGAAAGAGCACCTCGAGCTCCCCTCGCAGGCAGCAAAGCAAGGTTGGCGTTGGTGGGTGGGCACCCTGCGGCAATGCAGTGTCTGTCGGAAGTTATTAGGGTCAACGGGCGGCGCTGGCGGCTGTAGCTTCTCTCCCACCGGCAACAAGGAACCACAAACGCTGGCAAAAAGTTCTTCCGAAACACGGGCATGGGCCAACTATGGTATGGTGTGGTCGTGGTTCGGACGGCCTTGATGGAAGGCGACGCGGCCGGGAACGGGGTGGCAGCGGCGATGGCGGGGGGTCATAGGACGAAAGGAGGGCAGGAGAAGATGGAAATTGGTTGTTGTTGGGGAACGTAGTAATTTCAAAAAAAATCCTACACACACGCAAGATCATGGTGATGCATAGCAACGAGAGGGGAGAGTGTTGTCCACGTACCCTCGTAGACCGAAAGCGGAAGCGTTAGCACAACGCGATTGATGTAGTCGTACGTCTTCACGGCCCGACCGATCAAGCACCGAAATTACGGCACCTCCGAGTTCTAGCACACGTTCAGCTCGATGACGACCCCCGGACTCCGATCCAGCAGAATGTCGGGGAAGAGTTCCGTCAGCACGACGGCGTGGTGACGATCTTGATGTTCTACCGTCGCAGGGCTTCGCCTAAGCACCGGTACAATATTATCGAGGATTATGGTGGAGGGGGGCACCGCACACGGCTAAGAGATCAATGATCAATTGTTGTGTCTATGGGGTGCCCCCTGCCCCCGTATATAAAGGAGCAAGGGGGAGGAGGTGCGGCCAGGCAAGGGGCGCGCCAGGAGGAGTCCTACTCCCACCGGGAGTAGGACTCCCCCCTTTTCCATGTTGGACTAGGACTTGGGGGGGAAGGAGAGAGAGAGGGGAAAGGAATGGGGGGGGGGGCGCCGGCCCCCTCCTTGTCCAATTTGGACTTGGGTGGGGGGGGAGGGGCGTGCGGCTGCCCCTTGGCCTCCTCTCTACTTCCTCCACTAGGCCCATTAAGGCCCATTAGGTTACCGGGGGGTTCCGGTAACCTCCCGGTACTCCGGTAAAATGTCGATTTCACCCGGAACACTTCCGATGTCCAAACATAGGCTTCCAATATATCAATCTTCATGTCTCGACCATTTCAAGACTCCTCGTCATGTCCATGATCACATCCGGGACTCCGAACAACCTTCGGTACATCAAAACATATAAACTCATAATGAAACTATCATCGTAACGTTAAGCGCGCGGACCCTACGGGTTCGAGAACAATGTAGACATGACCGAGACACGTCTCCGGTCAATAACCAATAGCAGAACCTGGATGCTCATATTGGCTCCTACATATTCTACGAAGATCTTTATCGGTCAGACCGCATAACAACATACGTTGTTCCCTTTGTCATCGGTATGTTACTTGCCCGAGATTCGATCGTCGGTATCTTAATACCTAGTTCAATCTCGTTACCGGCAAGTGTCTTTACTCGTTCTGTAATACATCATCCCGCAACTAACTCATTAGTTGCAATGCTTGCAAGGCTTAAGTGATGTGCATTACCGAGAGGGCCCAGAGATACCTCTCCGACAATCGGAGTGACAAATCCTAATCTCGAAATACGCCAACCCAACATGTACCTTTGGAGACACCTGTAGAGCACCTTTATAATCATCCAGTTACGTTGTGATGTTTGGTAGCACACAAAGTGTTCCTCCGGTAAACGGGAGTTGCATAATCTCATAGTCATAGGAACATGTATAAGTCATGAAGAAAGCAATAGCAACATACTAAACGATCAAGTGCTAAGCTAACAGAATGGGTCAAGTCAATCACATCATTCTCCTAATGATGTGATCCCGTTAATCAAATGACAACTCATGTCTATGGTTAGGAAACATAACCATCTTCGATCAATGAGCTAGTCAAGTAGAGGCATACTAGTGACTCTCTGTTTGTCTATGTATTCACACAAGTATTATGTTTCCGGTTAATACAATTCTAGCATGAATAATAAACATTTATCATGATATAAGGAAATAAATAATAACTTTATTATTGCCTCTAGGGCATATTTCCTTCAGTCTCCCACTTGCACTAGAGTCAATAATCTAGATTACACAGTAATGATTCTAACACCCATGGAGCCTTGGTGCTGATCATGTTTTACTCGTGGAAGAGGCTTAGTCAGCGGGTCTGCAACATTCAGATCCATATGTATCTTGCAAATTTCTATGTCTCCCAATTGGACTAAATCCCGAATTGAATTGAAGCATCTCTTGATGTGCTTGGTTCTCTTGTGAAATCTGGATTCCTTTGCCAAGGCAATTGCACCAGTATTGTCACAAAAGATTTTCATTGGACCCGATGCACTAGGTATGACACCTAGATCGGATATGAACTCCTTCATCCAGACTCCTTCATTTGCTGCTTCCGAAGTAGCTATGTACTCCACTTCACATGTAGATCCCGCCACGATGCTTTGTTTAGAACTACACCAACTGACAGCTCCACCGTTTAATGTAAACACATATCCGGTTTGCGATTTAGAATCGTCCAGATCAGTGTCAAAGCTTGCATCAACGTAACCATTTACGATGAGCTCTTTGTCACCTCCATATACGAGAAACATATCCTTAGTCCTTTTCAGGTACTTCAGGATGTTCTTGACCGCTGTCCAGTGATCCACTCCTGGATTACTTTGGTACCTCCCTGCTAGATTTATAGCAAGGCACACATCAGGTCTGGTACACAGCATTTCATACATGATAGAGCCTATGGCTGAAGCATAGGGAACATCTTTCATTTTCTCTCTATCTTTTGCGGTGGTCGGACATTGAGTCTTACTCAAATTCACACCTTGTAACATAGGCAAGAACCCTTTCTTTGCTTGATCCATTTTGAACTTCTTCAAAACTTTGTCAAGGTATGTGCTTTGTGAAAGTCCAATTAAGCGTCTTGATCTATCTCTATAGATCTTAATGCCCAATATGTAAGCAGCTTCACCGAGGTCTTTCATTGAAAAACTCTTATTCAAGTATCCCTTTATGCTATCCAGAAATTCTATATCATTTTCAATCAGTAATATGTCATCCACATATAATATCAGAAATGCTACAGAGCTCCCACTCACTTTCTTGTAAATACAGGCTTCTCTAAAAGTCTGTACAAAACCAAATGCTTTGATCACACTATCAAAGCGTTTATTCCAACTCCGAGAGGCTTGCACCAGTCCATAAATGGATCGCTGGAGCTTGCACACTTTGTTAGCTCCCTTTGGATCGACAAAATCTTCTGGTTGTATCATATACAACTCTTCTTCCAGAAATCCATTCAGGAATGCAGTTTTTACATCCATCTGCCAAATTTCATAATCATAAAATGCGGCAATTGCTAACATGATTCGGACAGACTTAAGCATCGCTACGGGTGAGAAGGTCTCATCATAGTCAATCCCTTGAACTTGTCGAAAACCTTTCGCAACAAGTCGAGCTTTGTAGACAGTAACATTACCGTCAGCGTCAGTCTTCTTCTTGAAGATCCATTTATTCTCAATTGCTTGCTGATCAACGGGCAAGTCAACCAAAGTCCATACTTTGTTCTCATACATGGATCCCATCTCAGATTTCATGGCTTCTAGCCATTTTGCGGAATCTGGGCTCACCATCGCTTCTTCATAGTTCGTAGGTTCATCATGATATAGTAGCATGACTTCCAGAACAGGATTACCGTACCACTCTAGTGCGGATCTTACTCTGGTTGATCTACGAGGTTCAGTAGTAACTTGATCTGAAGTTTCATGATCATTATCATTAGCTTCCTCACTTATTGGTGTAGGTGTCACAGATACCGGTTTCTGTGATGTACTACTTTCCAATAAGGGAGCAGGTACAATTACCTCATCAAGTTCTACTTTCCTCCCACTCACTTCTTTCGAGAGAAACTCTTTCTCTAGAAAGGATCCATCCTTAGCAACGAATGTCTTGCCTTCGGATCTGTGATAGAAGGTGTACCCAACAGTTTCCTTTGGGTATCCTATGAAGACATATTTCTCCGATTTGGGTTCGAGCTTATCAGGTTGAAGCTTTTTCACATAAGCATCGCAGCCCCAAACTTTCAGAAATGACAACTTTGGTTTCTTGCCAAACCACAGTTCATAAGGCGTCGTTTCAACGGATAATGATGGTGCCCTATTTAATGTGAATGCGGCCGTCTCTAAAGCATAACCCCAAAACGATAGCGGTAAATCTGTAAGAGACATCATAGATCGCACCATATCTAGTAAAGTACGATTACGACGTTCGGACACACCATTACGCTATGGTGTTCCGGGTGGCGTGAGTTGTGAAACTATTTCGCATTGTTTCAAATGTAGACCAAACTCGTAACTCAAATATTTTCCTCCACGATCAGATCGTAGAAACTTTATTTTCTTGTTACGATGATTTTCAACTTCACTCTGAAATTCTTTGAACTTTTCAAATGTTTCAGACTTATGCTTCATTAAATAGATATACCCATATCTGCTTAAATCATCTGTGAAGGTGAGAAAATAACGATATTCGCCACGAGCCTCAACATTCATCGGACCACATACATCTGTATGTATGATTTCCAACAAATCTGTTGCTCTCTCCATAGTACCAGAGAATGGCGTTTTAGTCATCTTGCCCATGAGGCACGGCTCGCAAGTAGCAAGTGATTCATAATCAAGTGATTCCAGAAGTCCATCAGTATGGAGTTTCTTCATGCGCTTTACACCGATATGACCTAAACGGCAGTGCCACAAATAAGTTGCATTATCATTATCAACTCTGCATCTTTTGGTTTCAACATTATGAATATGTGTATCACTATTATCGAGATTCATCAAAAATAGACCATTCTTCAAGGGTGCATGACCATAAAAGATATTACTCATATAAATAGAACAACCATTATTCTCTGATTTAAATGAATAACCATCTTGCATCAAACAAGATCCAGATATAATGTTCATGCTCAACGCTGGCACCAAATAACAATTATTTAGGTCTAATACTAATCCCAAAGGTAGATGTAGAGGTAGCGTGCCGACCGCGATCACATCGACTTTGGAACCATTTCCCACGCGCATCGTCACCTCGTCCTTCGCCAGTGTTCGCTTAATCCGTAGTCCCTGTTTCGAGTTGCAAATGTTAGCAACGGAACCAATATCAAATACCCAGGTGCTACTGCGAGCTCTAGTAAGGTACACATCAATAACATGTATATCACATATACCTTTGTTCACCTTGCCATCCTTCTTATCCGCCAAATACTTGGGGCAGTTCCGCTTCCAGTGACCAGTCTGCTTGCAGTAGAAGCACTCGGTTTCAGGCTTAGGTCCAGATTTGGGTTTCTTCTCCTGAGCAGCAACTTGCTTGATGTTCTTCTTGAAGTTCCCCTTCTTCTTCCCTTTGCCCTTTTTCTTGAAACTAGTGGTCTTGTTGACCATCAACACTTGATGCTCCTTCTTGATTTCTACCTCCGCGGCCTTTAGCATTGCGAAGAGCTCGGGAATTGTTTTATTCATCCCTTGCATATTATAGTTCATCACGAAGCTCTTGTAGCTTGGTGGCAGTGATCGAAGAACTCTGTCAATGACACTATCAACCGGAAGATTAACTCCCAGCTGAGTCAAGTGATTATGGTACCCAGACATTCTGAGTATATGTTCACTAACAGAACTGTTCTCCTCCATCTTGCAGCTATAGAACTTATTGGAGACTTCATATCTCTCAATCCGGGCATTTGCTTGAAATATTAACTTCAACTCCTGGAACATCTCATATGCTCCATGACGTTCAAAACATCGTTGAAGATCCGATTCTAAGCCGTAAAGCATGACACATTGAACTATCGAGTAGTCATCAACTTTGCTCTGCCAGACGTTCATAACATCTAGTGTTGCTCCAGCAGCAGGCCTGGCACCCAGCGGTGCTTCCAGGACGTAATTCTTCTGTGCAGCAATGAGGATAATCCTGAAGTTACGGATCCAGTCCGTGTAATTGCTACCATCATCTTTCAACTTTGCTTTCTCAAGGAACGCATTAAAATTCAACAGAACAACAACACGGGCCATCTATCTACAATCAAACATAAACAAGCAAGATACTATCAGGTACTAAGTTCATGATAAATTTAAGTTCAATTAATCATATTACTTAAGAACTCCCACTTAGAAAGACATCCATCTAATCTTCTAAGTGTTCATGTGATCCAAATCAACTAAACCATAACCAATCATCACGTGAAATGGAGTAGTTTTCAATGGTGAACATCACTATGTTGATCATATCTACTATATGATTCACGCTCGACCTTTCGGTCTCAGTGTTTCGAGGCCATATCTGCATATGCTAGGCTCATCAAGTTTAACCTGAGTATTCTGCGTGTGCAAAACTGGCTTGCACCCGTTGTAGATGGACGTAGAGCTTATCACACCTGATCATCACGTGGTGTCTGGACACGATGAACTTTGGCAAGGATGCATACTCAGGGAGAACACTTTTATCTTGAAATTTAGTGAGAGATCATCTTATAATGCTACCGTCAATCAAAGCAAGATAAGATGCATAAAAGATAAACATCACATGCAATCAATATAAGTGATATGATATGGCCATCATCATCTTGTGCTTGTGATCTCCATCTCCGAAGCACCGTTATGATCACCATCGTCACCGGCGCGACACCTTGATCTCCATCGTAGCATCGTTGTTGTCTCGCCAATCTTATGCTTCTACGGCTATCGCTACCGCCTAGTGATAAAGTAAAGCATTACAGGGCGATTGCATTGCATACAATAAAGCGACAACCAGATGGCTCCTGCCAGTTGACGATAACTTGGTTACAAAACATGATCATCTCATACAATAAAATTTAGCATCATGTCTTGACCATATCACATCACAACATGCCCTGCAAAAACAAGTTAGACGTCCTCTACTTTGTTGTTGCAAGTTTTACGTGGCTGCTACGGGCTTAGCAAGAACCGTTCTTACCTACACATCAAAACCACAACGATAGTTTGTCAAGTTGGTGCTGTTTTAACCTTCGCAAGGACTAGGCGTAGCCACACTCGGTTCAACTAAAGTTGGAGAAACTGACACCCACCAGCCACCTGTGTGCAAAGCACGTCGGTAGAACCAGTCTCGCGTAAGCGTACGCATAATGTCGGTCTGGGCCGCTTCATCCAACAATACCGCTGAACCAAAGTATGACATGCTGGTAAGCAGTATGACTTATATCGTCCATAACTCACTTGTGTTCTACTCGTGCATATAACATCAACGCATAAAACCTGGCTCAGATGCCACTGTTGGGGAACGTAGTAATTTCAAAAAAAATCCTACGCACACGCAAGATCATGGTGATGCATAGCAACGAGAGGGGAGAGTGTTGTCCACGTACCCTCGTAGACCGAAAGCGGAAGCGTTAGCACAACGTGGTTGATGTAGTCGTACGTCTTCACGGCCCGACCGATCAAGCACCGAAATTACGGCACCTCCGAGTTCTAGCACACGTTCAGCTCGATGACGATCCCCAGACTCCGATCCAGTAGAATGTCGGGGAAGAGTTCCGTCAGCACGACAGCGTGGTGACGATCTTGATGTTCTACCGTCGCAGGGCTTCGCCTAAGCACCGCTACAATATTATCGAGGATTATGGTGGAGGGGGGCACCGCACACGACTAAGAGATCAATGTTCAATTGTTGCGTCTATGGGGTGCCCCCTGCCCCCGTATATAAAGAAGCAAGGGGGAGGAGGTGCGGCCAGGCAAGGGGCGCGCCAGGAGGAGTCCTACTCCCACCGGGAGTAGGACTCCCCCCTTTTCCATGTTGGAGTAGGACTTGGGGGGAAGGAGAGAGAGAGAGGGGAAAGGAAAGGGGGGGGGGCGCCCCCTCCTTGTCCAATTCGGACTTGGGGGGGGGGGGGGGCGCGCGGCTGCCCCTTGGCCTCCTATCTACTTCCTCCACTAGGCCCATTAAGGCCCATTAGGTTACCGGGGGGTTCCGGTAACCTCCCGGTACTCCGGTAAAATGCCGATTTCACCCGGAACACTTCCATGTCCAAACATAGGCTTCCAATATATCAATATTCATGTCTCGACCATTTCCAGACTCCTCGTCATGTCCGTGATCACATCCGGGACTGTGAACAACCTTCGATACATCAAAACATCTAAACTCATAATGAAACTGTCATCGTAACGTTAAGCGTGCGGACCCTACGGGTTCGAGAACAATGTAGACATGACCGAGACACGTCTCCGGTCAATAACCAATAGCGGAACTTGGATGCTCATATTGGCTCCTACATATTCTACGAAGATCTTTATCGGTCAGACCGCATAACAACATACGTTGTTCCCTTTGTCATCGGTATGTTACTTGCCCGAGATTTGATCGTCGGTATCTTATTACCTAGTTCAATCTCGTTACCGGCAAGTCTCTTTACTCATTCTGTAATACATTATCCCGCAACTAACTCATTAGTTGCAATGCTTGCATGGCTTAAGTGATGTGCATTACCGAGAGGGCCCAGAGATACCTCTCCGACAATCAGAGTAACAAATCCTAATCTCGAAATACGCTGACCCAACATGTACCTTTGGAGACACCTGTAGAGCACCTTTATAATCACCCAGTTACGTTGTGACGTTTGGTAGCACACAAAGTGTTCCTCCGGTAAACGGGAGTTGCATAATCTCATAGTCATAGGAACATGTATAAGTCATGAAGAAAGCAATAGCAACATACTAAACGATCAAGTGCTAAGCTAACGGAATGGGTCAAGTCAATCACATCATTCTCCTAATGATGTGATCCCGTTAATCAAATGACAACTCATGTCTATGGTTAGGAAACATAACCATCTTTGATCAATGAGCTAGTCAAGTAGAGGCATACTAGTGACACTCTGTTTGTCTATGTATTCACACAAGTATTATGTTTTCGGTTAATACAATTCTAGCATGAATAATAAACATTTATCATGATATAAGGAAATAAATAATAACTTTATTATTGCCTCTAGGGCATATTTCCTTCAGTTGTGTCCCCGACGGGCGGGCCTGGGGACAAGGGCGCGCGTCCCCCACCCGTCCACGTGTGTGTGTTCGTTTGGACGCAAACACGGCCCAAAGTTGGGCCAGAAATGAGTCGAAAACAGATAAAAAACGGACATTGATCCGTTTAGTCTCACGCGTTGGGCCGTGTTTTCTATCTGTTTACCCTTAAACAAACACGACTGAACCATTTGGGATTGTGCGTTAGAGTTGCCCTAACAGAAAATATAAAAAGAAAACCCACCGCACTAGCTTAGTGCTGCTACTAGTGCATGTGCCCTCGCTTTTTTGAGACAAACTCGCCAAGCTTTATTTATGTCAAAATGTTCTGTGGTACAAAAATAAGATCACCAGGGTGACCAAGCCAGACATGGCGGCCAAAACCTAGAGATAAAGCATGCTTGGCGAGGTTGTGAGCCTCGATATTTGAGCTCCTAGACTCATGGACTATACTGCAAGAAGGAAACAATGTCGCGTGCTCCATGATTTCATGTGTTATTGCTCCATACCTGCTGAAGAGCCTTGCTTAATTCCGTCCACTACTGCCTTGCAATCCGTCGCTATATGTATATTATGGATATACAAGTCATCTGCCAAACATAGAGCTTCACGGAATGCCATTGCCTCGAGCGTCTCAGGGTCTGCAATATGCCTGAATGTTATACACGAAGCTCCCGAAAACATACCTCCCGAGTCACGGCTCACAACAGCCACCGCGCTGTAGCTCCCGTCTCTCCTTACTGCCGCATCAGTGTTGAATTTCGTATAATTTGCTGGGGGTGGCACCCATGCTGACGATCGTATACTCTGCCTTGTCAATTGAACCATCATGGGATTTGCTATCATATCCAAATCAGCAATGAACGAACTAATGAAGCTATGGGTAGACAGCGGGCTCTGGAAGATATCTTCGTGGATCACTTTCCGCCTCGCCTTCCAAATAGCCCATAGAGTCACAACCATCCTGGTGAATTCACTCTGAGAGAGAGTTTCATTCATCAAGCTCAGCCACTCCCTCGCATTCAGATCCTCATGAGCACACATATGTTCGACAGTTTCATCAAGCGCTAATGCCCATACGCACCTCGCCATCGTGCAGTTTATTAGAGCATGCCTCCAACTGCCCCCTGTTGAACATATTGTACACACTGCTGTGGTAGACATATTCCGGTGATTAAGTATATCAGCAGTTGGCAACGAGTCATGGCAGAGCCGCCAGATAAATTTTTTAAGTTTAGATGGGACTCTCATCTGCCATATTAGTGTCCACTTCCTCTCCTCAGCATTTGTGTCCAATGGGCCCTCGATTTGTTCCAGCCAGTTTTCCCTCTGAGTCTTCGTCTTCATTAACATCTTATAAACTGAGCCCACTGAGAACTTGCCCCGTCTATCAGCTCCCCATGCCCAGAAATCATCGATCCTTCGAGTACACAAAGGGATCTTCAATATTGCTTCCGCATCAACAGGCAAAAAGGAAGCCTGAACCAAAACCTCTCGCCATTCCCCCAGTGGGGCATTGATCAGCTCAGAAACAAAAGTAGGGGGATTGTCAACTAGATCAGCCATTGGTCTTTTAACTCCATCCCTCGGTAGCCAATTCTCTTCCCAAATTTTAGTGGACTCACCCGTTCCAATCCTCTTAATGATTCCTTGGGCTAAAATGTCATGTCCATCTACGATTGCCCGCCATACCTGATAAGGGTGAGTGCCCAAACTTGCCTCAAGTATACTGCTGGAAGGATAGTATACCGCCTCTAAAATTCTTGCACTGAGAGTTGTTGGGTCATGTAGTAGCCTCCATGCTTGTGTGGCTAGGAGGGATAAGTTAAAGAGTTCCATGTCACGGAATCCCAATCCTCCCAAAAACTACGGTTTTGTGCATACATCCCACGAGACCCAATGCGGTTTCCTCTTTCCCCTCTTGCTTCCCCACCAAAATTGACGGATGACTGCAGATATGCTTTCACAAACTCCCCTCGGTAATCTGAAGCAAGGCATTGAATAGACCGGGATAGCTTGAGCAACTGCCTTGATAAGAACTTCCTTACCCCCATAGGATAATAATTTCTCCATACAGCCTTTTACCTTCTCCCACACTCTGTCCCTCAAATATTTAAAAGATCCGTTTCTTGAAATCCCCACATCAGTTGGCATCCCCAAGTATCTCTCACTAAGCTGCTCGTTATGAACATTGAGTGTTCCCTTTATTCCATCACAAATCACCTGAGGGCATCCCTTGCTAAAAAAGATAGAGGATTTATCGTTGTTTACCTTCTGTCCTGATGCGTTACAGTAAGTTTCCAACAGGTTTGACACTACCACTCCCCCCTCATTGCTTGCCTTGAACAGCAACGGGCTATCATCAGCAAAAAGAAGATGGTTAACAACCGGAGCTGTCGGTGCCACCTTTACTCCCACGAAGCTCGATGACTGAGAACTGTTTTTAAGAGGCACGAAAGGCCCTCCGCTGCTATCAAGAAAAGATAAGGGGAGATCGGGTCTCCCCGCCGAATACCTCTGGACGGTTTAAATTGATCAAGTTTCTCACCATTGAACAAAACCGAGAACGAAATAGATTTAATCATTCCCATAACAGTATTTATCCATGTTTGTGCAAAACCCAATTTCACCATAATTGCTTCTAGATAGTCCCACTCAAGCCTATCATAGGCTTTCATCATATCTAATTTTAGTGCACAATGGCTATTAGTCTTGGATCTGCTTCTCTTCATAAAATGCAAACATTCATAAGCACAAATAATATTATCCGTAATTAGCCTCCCTGGAACACAAGAGGATTGCTCTTCTGATATGATATCTGGAAGGATTTGCTTCAATCTATTTGCCACCACTTTCGAAGCTATTTTGTAAAGAACATTACACAAACTGATGGGTCTAAACTGAGTCAGAAGGGTGGGATTCATTACCTTGGGAATTAGTACCAAAAAGTATCATTTATGCATTCAGGACTCTCCTCCCCCCTTACTATCCTCAACACCGCCCGAGTGACCTCTTCCACACAAACGTCCCAGTGTCGTTGATAGAAGTGTGCAGGAAAGCCATCCGGCCCCGGGGACTTTGTAGGGAACATTTGAAACAAAGTTGTTTTAACTTCATCGCTGCTATAGGCTGCACCTAACATTTCATTCATCTGCGCCGTAACCTTCCGTGGCACATGATCTAGAACCCTATCCATATTAGAGACCCCTTCGGACCTATACAGGTCCTCATAAAATTTTGACACCATAGACTTCAGCTCCTCCGGGTCCTCAACCATCACGCCCAAAGAATTGGAAAGGGCCTTGATCATGTTTTTCTTCCTCCTCAAGCTTGCACGGATATGAATTTTTTTGTATTCCTGTCCCCTTCAGCTAACCAGTTGATTCGCGAGCGTTGTCTCCATAACATTTCTTCCCTGTGATACAGCTCCACTAACCGATCATTTATCTTGATTTCTACATGACTCGGCCTTGTTCTAGTCCGATTACTACGAAGCTTTTCCAGTTCCCTTTTCAAAGCTCTAATCTCCTTACGTACAGACCCAAACGTATCTGCATTCCATGACTTGAGACTACCCGACAAAGAAGCCAACTTCTGTTTCATATCCTCCACTCTTGTACAAGGCTGGTTTGCTGTCCAAGCCTCCACTATCGTCTCTTTCAGATTTTCATGTGTTTCCCAAGCCGTCTCATATCTGAACAACGGCGGTGGGCGAGAGACTCCCGCTGCTCCGTCTAGCTGCAGGTGGATTGGACCATGATCTGACGTGGCTAAGGTAAGATGATTCAGACACGCCAAAGGAAAGCGAGCGTTCCACTCCGCTGTACCCAGGGCTCTATCGAACCTCACTCGAGTATATGTGCCACCCACCACCTTCTCGCAAATGTCCAAAACCTGCCCTTAAAGCCAATGTCCAGTAACCTACAAGTGTCAACCATATCTCTAAAGCCTTGTATTTGTGCATTGCTTCTCTGACCTATCCCCTCATGTTCTTCCCGACGTAAGACTTCATTGAAATCTCCAATGCATAGCCAGGGAAGCTCGCTCGAACCACTGATGTTTTTAAGTACATCCCATGTTTGATGCCAAAGATGTGTTTGGGCTTCACCATATACCACTGTTAAGCGCCATGGTTCATTGATCGTGTCAGCCACCTCACAATCCACATGATACATAGAGTAACCCAAAATCTCAATGTTTATTGAATTATTCCAAAAGATACCAATACCTCCACTTCTACCATTACTATCTATTGCATAGCCATACTCTCTACCCTAACTTTATTAATCTGTGTTTCGACAATACAAAGCACAGTAGGGGTAAACTTCTTCTTCGTCTTGCGAAGTTCACGAACTGTCGAGGATTTACCCGCACCTCGGCAGTTCCAACATATCATATTCATTGTGCCCGGCGGCACTCCTCGAAGGAGCCTGCCGATATTGCAACTGTATTGTCCTGAGTATGATTGTTTTGTCCCACCTCTTTTCCTTCTTGTACCTTTCTCAGCCTTTTATTATCCTTCCTTGGTGACACATAGACTGGGGGCAAGGGCGGGACCCCTGAAGGTGGCACACCTGCCACCACCATGGCACCCAAGTTTTCCATAGCTGACTGGTGATCCACCAGCGTCTCTGACTACTGCGATATATTATCATGAGAAGATCTCTTGTAGTGCACTTTCCCCAGATTGGTTTCAGAAAACTGCTGCTCCACCGCTTGTCCTTTGGCACCTTGTTTAGCTCATGTTACGGCCTGGGTTCCTAGCTCGCCCACGGCCACGATCTCCTATGAAAAAACCTCTCCCTCCAGTCGGCTGGCTGTAATTTACAGTTCTGCATTTTGCAATCATCCAAGACCCCCACTTAAAGTCATCCTCCTTCCAAACCCCATTGCCACATTCATCATAACTATGCCCCATCAATCCACAGACCTTACAGAAAAACAGGATCTTTTCATACTTCACCATTAACATGCGTGTGCCTTCCCCAGTCACCGTGAGCGGGATGAAACGGGTCAAGGGTTTTGCTGTTAGAACCCTAGCCCTCACCCTCACATAATCTCCTTCATAGTACAGTGTTGGATGGAGTTGCACCTCTCTCACCTTCCCAATCCTACGAGCTAGCTGATCTACCACTGGTTCACGACGATAAATCTCCGGTACCTTGTGGATTTGAGCCCAAACATACAGTCCATCTAGCACAAACTCCTTTGGGTATGTCTTCCCATCATAATCCTCGATTACCACCGCCAAATTCCTGAATAGCCAAGGGCCCCCATGGACCACTTTTTTCCAATCTCCAAGAGAAAACATCTGGAAGATGAATAGGTTTGACCCAGCCTCACGAAATTTTGGGGTCTGCGCAAGGCCCCATACGAACTTCATGTTGTCAAAGAAAGCAGTCGAACTAAAGGGTCGATATGTGTTAACCCTAGCTATCACCATCCACTGCGCTTCTGCCTCAAAAGACTTTATAAAACCTCGGACCCGCGCAAGCGTTGCCTCCCTCGATCTCCCTCAGCACCCGTATGCGAGCGCTAAATCGGTATGTAGTGTAGAAGATGGAATCTCACGCCAGCAAGAACAGCCGCCGGCGGAGCCAAAACCCTAATCGAGAGGGTACATAGGTAGTAACCTTGCTGGCGCATTTTTGAGTAATTGCATGTGCCCTCGCTGCTGGCTACTATTCCACTCGATAGGCAAGGCCCATGTAGGTACCATGTACTCCCTCCGTTCCGAATTACTTATCTTAAATTTGTCTAGATACGGAGATATCTAGCACTAAAATGAGTCTAGATACATCCGTATCTAGACAAATTCAAAACAAGTAATTCGAAACGGAGGGAGTACGTGCGAGCGACGGCTGGGATACAAATCGCTTTAAGCGATATATATCGGGAACTTCTATACGGCGCTTCAGGTAAAACCTATTACACACCCGCGTGTGTCAAACTGCTGCAGCGTGCGCTTCCCGTTCGTGGCAGAGCGTGCTTCCCTTTCGCTTCTTTGGTTTTTCGTTCATTTTCTTCTATTACCTTTTTGTTTTGTTCTATCTTTTCGATTTTTTCTTTCTAGTTCTTTTAGTTATTTTTTATTTTACTTTTTTCTTTCTCTTTCTCTTTTACATTAAAGAAATGTTTCATCATGTATTTATTTATTATTACTTTAATACGATGAACAGTCTGTGTTTCTTCTTTTTATTTTTAATTTTCTTCCTTTCTTGTGTATTATATAAGAGTTCATCTCGTATTACAAAAACATTCATCATATATTTAAGACAAATTTTACCTTATATTAAGAAAATATTCATTGTGTACTTCAAAAATGTTCAACATGTATCACAAAAATGTTCAATGAGTATTTTCAAATTGTTCAGGGTATATCATAAAAATTTTAATATGTATTTTCAAAATTTCAGCATATATCACAAAAATGGTTCAATGTGTGCTTAAGAAATGTTCATCGTATATTACAAAAATGTTCAATGTATATTAAAAAAATGTTCAATGATCGAATTTTTATTTTTGGATCTGTCTCTAAATGTAGTTCTTAAGTATTCACGCAGCCTATTGACCGCAATCACCAAGTGGTAAGGGATGCTAACCCTCTATCCTAGGGTTAGGGTTAGGGCCAGCCCATTCAATCGCGCCCTGCACGAATGCTCGTCTTCTTGATGCACGCGGTCGTCTGCTAGGGCTCTCGGCGCTTCAAGCGAATTTGAATTTTTTTATTGATTTACTCTTCTTTTTTGAATTAATGATAGAAAATAATTTCAAAAATAAAAAGTTCATGAATTTGAAAAAAGTCATCAATTTACTGTTATTTTTGCGAAATAAGAAAATAATTCACACATTTAGCAAACAAAAAAGAAACAGAAAAGAAATAAAATTAAGGAAAGAGAAAAAGATAAAAGATAAAAGAAGATAAGAACGGAGAAAGGAATGGGATAGTGGTAACTAATCGTAACAGAAATGGTGGACCTATGGTTGGATGGTTAGAAGGACTGTGGTATTCCCAGCTCACTAGAATTCAAGTCCTGGTGCTCGCGTTTATTTTTGAAATTATTTCAGGATTTCTGGTGATGCGCATTCAGTGGGAGGAGACGTTCCCGTCGACGACGAGGTGCTTATGTTCACTTCTTGAATTTCAAGATGATATGACGGCTCAGTTTTTCGAAGGTGCTCATAGGGGTAAGGTATGCGTGTGTGCGTTTATAGAGATAAGTGTATGTACGTATATATGAGCGTTTGCGTCTATACTGTGTTAAAAAAGTGGCTTGATGGTTATCGCGCACAATACTTTGAACTAGAAAGTCCCTGGTCGAATCCCGCGATCTCATCTTTTTTCCATTTAAGAATAAAAAAAGATTAGACAGGCCGGCCCAATTTGCGGGAGTGTGTGCGCCCATTTGTAAAAAGACCTATAACGGCTGCCTGAAGCGCCAAATAGGAAGGGCCATATATATCACCACCCACAAAAAACTAAGTTCACGTGGCAGCACGTTTTTACTTTTTGATGATTATGATTGAAAAATTGAAATGTTAACAAAACATAGTAAATCGCCATGCCAGTAAATAAAATTTTCGTGCTCTTGATGGTAAGATGTCCATGAAAAAACATTACACACAGAAAGTAACCATGATCGAAATAATGAAATTGCCATGCCAGTAAAAATAAATATTCATACTCTTATTAAAAAATGGCCATGCTCTATATTTCCTTTGTCTTAATAAAAGAATCACATAAAAGATTTTTGCCATGATGGAAAACAATAAAATTGACATGCCGGTAAAGCTAAAATTGCCATGTTCTTATTAAGAAAGTAGATACATTAAGTTTTCAACAGAAACATATATAGTCTGTCATTTAGAGTTAAACAAATGTTGCCATCTTGTGGTATGAGCAAGTTGTATGAAAACACAACAACAAATTTGCAAAAGACCCGTCGCAAAACAAAAAACACACAACAAAAAAAGAATGCCGTTGGAAAAAGTTATATAAAAGCCTATACAAAATGATGGCAAAAATTAGAAAAGATGTTCTCTAGTTTATGGCCCAAAAAAGAAAAGTATGTAAGAGTGACATGACAAATTCAGGAAATTTAGATGTCTAAATGTAGGAAATTTGTACTTAGTGACATGGAAATTCATACAAAAAAAGATAAATATGTGTAGGCAAGTGTAAGAATTTTTGAACTAGTGACATGCCAATTTTTTCTTCTGAAAATGACATGTCACTAGATCAATTTTTCTTAAATTTGCCATGTCGCAAACACAAATTTACCTGCATATTTCTTGGATGCACCCGAAGAAACGTCGTGGTACGTATGTTATATACAACAAATTTGCCATGATCCAAGGAAACAATAAATGTTAAAAATGTAAACAGAAAGCACATGACAAATTTGCCATGATTATTTTAAAAACAAAATACAAGCATATAACAAATTTGCAAAGATCCATGGCAAAAACTATATAAAAAGACTATACAAAGCCATGGAATTTCCTAAGATGGAGTACAAATGCCATGTTACAAGTGTTATATATAATAAATTTGCCATGGTAATTGTAATAAAAACAAGAAACCAACTTTTGTCGTCTGAGTAGACCACATGAGGGCAAAAAGTTAGAATCATGGCAATTTTTTAAAGATTGGCTCTATATTTGGTTCAGATGTCATAGCAAATGCAGAACAGAATGTAATGTTACATGGGAAATTTTAGGGAAAATTCCTCATTGAACATGTCAAAAAGTGTACATAAATTTTGGAAAAAAGGTTGCGTGGCAACTATCAAAAACTTGTTTGATAACTAAAACAATCATAACAAAATGTCACGTGTAACAGAATTTGCCTTTCTACCCATGATAGTGAAATCTACCAAGCACTAGGTTTTGCACCTCACAAACACACATTTGCATGTGTTGGCATTTTGTGTTATGCAAAATGTTTGTGATGGTCGTATGGTGTCGGAGCTAATCTCATAGATTATCCTAACTAGGTGACTTGACACAATGGTAACAGGGACAAGGTTTTTACCTAGGTTCGGGCTCTCACGGAGGAGATAATACCCTACGTCCCGGTCTTTGCTTTATCGCATTGGGATGTGTACAGAGTGCAAAGTACCATGTGTCTATCTACGAGCCCGGACCCTGGTTTATATAGCATACTGGGACCCTAGGGTGAAAGAACCTAGTCGGCTACATACAGAGAGGTACAATCCGCCATGATCCTAGCTTCTGGTCTTGCACGCCAAGTGTTCTAGAATCTTCTGGTATACCGTCATGGGCCGCCCAAAGTAGCCCAGGACGGAACCGACAAAGGGATCATCTGCCCGACACACCAGGCCAGGAGCCGACGTGGTGATGATCCCCTTTGAGATCGTGCATTTGAAGGAAAAGTTATCGCAATTGGGAGGTTGTAAATCCTACCTGCGAGAATCCGCATCAACGATTGATAACCCACAAGTATAGGGGATCAATTGTAGCCTCTTTCGATAAGTAAGAGTGTCGAACCCAACGAGGAGCTAAAGGTAGAACAAATATTCCCTCAAGTTCTATCGACCACCGATACAACTCTACGCACGCTTAACGCTCGCTTTACCTAGAACAAGTATGAAACTAGAAGTACTTTGCAGGTGTAACGGCATAGGTTTGCAAGAATATAAAGAGCACGTAAATAAAAACTAGGGGCTGTTTTAAGTAAAGAAGCAATAAAGTTAGTATAGCGAGTGTGGAAAAGTGGTGGTAGGAGTTGCTAAATTGTCCCTAAGCAATTGACTACGTTACTAGACCGATAGCAAGTTTCATGTGGGAGAGGCCACTGCTAGCATGTCATCCCTGACTTGCAATTCAATGCACTTATGATTGGAACTATTAGCAAGCATCCGCAACTACTAACGTTCATTAAGGTAAAACCCAACCATAGCATTAAGATATATTGGCCCCCTTCAACCCCGTATGCATCAATTTCTATGCTAGGTTGAAGCTTCTGTCACTCTTGCCCTCCAATACATAGTCCTATCAACATACAACTAACCCTATGGTGTGATCCACGCGCGCGCTCATATGATGGGCACCAAAGGACAACAACATAACCACAAGAAAATTAAATCAATCATCGTAATTCACCAATCACCGATAGGACAACGAAAATCTAGTCAGACATCATAGGATGGCAACACATCATTGGAAAATAATATGAAGCATAAAGCACCATATTCAAGTAGAGGGTACAACGGGTTGTGGGAGAGTGGACCACTGGAGATAGAGAGGGGAAGGTGATGGAGATGTTGGTGAAGATGGCGTAGGTGTTGGTGAAGATCGCGGTGATGATGATGGCCCCGGCGGCGTTCTGGCGCCACCGGAAGCGAGGGGGAGAGAGCCCCCCTTCTTCTTCTTCTTCTTCTTCTTCCTTGACCTTCTCCCTAGATGGGAGAAGGGTTTCCCCCTGGTCCATGGCCTCCATGGCATGGGAGGGGCGAGAGCCCCTCCGAGATTGGATCTGTCTCTCTGTCTCTCTCTATTTCTGCGTTCTGGGATTCTGCCCTTTCACCGTTTCTTATATATCCGGAGATCCGTAACTCCGATTGGATTTAAACCTTCGCCCTGATTTTTTCCCTTCGAAAATTAGCTTTCTTGCGGCCAAAGAAGAACAGCAACCGCCTTACGGGGGGCCCACGAGGGTCAGGGGCGCGCCCCCTGCCTCGTGGCCCCCTCGGGCACCGTCTCGCGTTGATTCTTTTCCCATATTTCACAAATATTCCAAAAATATTCTTCCTCCATTTTTACTCCGTTTGATATGGATTTTCTGCGAAAAAAACATGCAACAAACAGGAACTGGCATCGGGCACTGGATCAATATGTTAGTCCCCAAAAATAGTATAAAAAGTTGCCAAAAGTATATGAAAGTTGTATAATATTGGCATGGAACAATAAAAAATTATAGATACGACGGAGACGTATCAGCATCCCCAAGCTTAATTCCTGCTCGTCCGCGAGTAGGTAAATGATAAAAATATAATTTTTTATGTGGAATGCTACCTAGCATAATCTTGATCACATATCTAATCATGGCATGAATATTAAGACACGAGTGATTCAGAGCAATAGTCTATCATTTGATATTAAGACAATAATACTTCAAGCATGCTAACCAATCAATTATGTCTTATCAAAATAACATAGCCAAAGAAAGCTCATCTCTACAAAATCATATAGTCTGGCTATGCTCCATCTTCACCACACAAAGCATTCAAATCATGCACAACCCCGATGACAAGCCGAGCAATTGGTTCATACTTTTTAACGCGCTTCAGCCTTTTCAACCCTCACGCAATACATGAGCGCAAGCCATGGACATAGCACTATGGGTGGAATAGAATATGATGATGGAGGTTCGTGTGAAGAAGGCAAAAAAAGAGAAAGTCTCACATCGACGCGGCTAATCAACGGGCTATGGAGAAGCCCATCAATTGATGCCAATGTGAGGAGTAGGGATTGCCATGCAACGGATGCACTACGAGCTATAAGTGTATGAAATCTCAAACTAGAAACTAAGTGGGTGTGCATCCAACTTGCTTGCTCATGAAGACCTCGGGCATTTGAGGAAGCCCATCATCGGAATATACAAGCCAAGTTCTATAATGAAAATTCCCACTAGTATATAAAATTGATAACTCAAGAGGCTCTCTATATGAAGAACATGGTGCTACTCTGAAGCACAAGTGTGGTAAAAGGATAGTAACATTGCCCCTTCTCTCTTTTTCTCTCATTTTTTTGTTTTTTGTTTTGGTGGGCTTCTTTGGCCTCTTTTTTATTTGGGCTTCTTTGACCTCTTTTATTTTTTTTAAAGTCCGGAGTCTCATCTCGACTTTGGGGGAATCATAGTCTCCATCATCCTTTCCTCACTGGGGCAATGCTCTAATAATGATGATCATCACACTTTTATTTACTTGCAACTCAATATTACAACTCGATACTAGAACAAAGATATGACTCTATATGAATGCCTCCGGCGGTGTACCGGGATGTGCAATGATCTGCGTAGCAATGACATTAAAAAATGGACAAGCCATGAAAACATCATGCTAGCTATCTTACGATCATGCAAAGCAATATGACAATAAATGCTCAAGTCATGTATATGATGATGATGGAAATTGCATGGCAATATATCTCAGAATGGCTATGGAAATGCCATGATAGGTAGGTATGGTGGCTGTTTTGAGGAACATATAAGGAGGTTTATGTGTGATAGACCGTATTGTATCACGGGGTTTGGATGTACCGGCGAAGTTTGCACCAACTCTCGAGGTGAGAAAGGGCAATGCACGGTACCGAAGAGGCTAGCAATGGTGGAAGGGTGAGAGTGCGTATAATCCATGGACTCATATTAGTCATAAAGAACTCATATACTTATTGCAAAAGTTTATTAGCCCCCGAAGAAAAGTACTACTACGCATGCCCCCAGGGGGATAGATTGGTAGGAAAATACCATCGCTCGTCCCCGACCGCCACTCATAAGGGAGACAATGAATAAATACCTCATGCTCCAACTTCGTTACATAACGGTTCATCATACGTGCATGCTACGGGACTTGCAAACCTCAACACATGTATTTCTCAATTTCACAATTACTCAACTAGCACGACTCTAATATCACCACCTTTATATCGCAAAACTATTGCAAGGAATCAAACATATCATACTCAGTGATCTACAAGTTTTATGTAGGATTTTATGACTAACCATGTGAATGACCAGTTCCTGTCATCTCTCTAAATAGATATAAGTGAAGCAAGAGAGCATTCTACAAATGGCGGTTTTCTATGTGAAGAGAAACAGGCAATCCAAACTTCAAATGATATAAGTGAAGCACATGAAACGTTCTATAAAGCCATACTCAAAAGATATAAGTGAAGTGCAATGAGCATTCTATAAATCAACCATGGACTATCTCATACCAGCATGGTGCATCAAATAAAAGTGAAAACTAAATGCAAAATACGCTCCAAGATTGCACATATCGCATGGACGAAACGAATCCGAAAACATACGGATACTTGTTGAAGAAAGATGGGATGCCTTCTGGGGCATCCACAAGCTTAGACGCTTGAGTCTCCTTGAATATTTATTTGGTGTGCCTTGGGAATCCCCAAGCTTGAGCTCTTGTCTCTCCTCCTTATCCTCATATCGAGACCTCCTCGATCTTTGAACACTTCATCCACACAAAACTTCAACAGAAAACTCGGTAAGATCCGTTAGTATAATAAAGCAAATCACTACCCTAAGTACTGTTGCAAACCAATTCATATTTTTTTTTTGCATTTTATATACTGTAATATAACTTTTCTATGGCTTAATCCACTGACATAAATCGATAGTTTCATCAAAACAAGCAAACTATGCATCAAAAACAGAATCTGTCCAAAACAGATCAGTCTGTAATAATCTAAACATTCACCATACCTCTGGTGCTCCAGAAATTCTACAAAAATTCGAAAAAATAAAAAAGTTGTATATAAAGACAGTGCAAAAAGTTTGACAACCGTTTGACGTTCCAGTAAAAAATGTAAAATCGCGCACTACAGCCAAAGTTTCTGTCCTGCACCGCATAAACCAACAAGCAAAATAAACATCCTAAAGGCAAACCTTGGCATATTATTTTTATTTTTAAACCTTATAAACGCACACAACAGAAATAAATGACTCTCTAAAACTTCCGGGTTGTCTCCCTGGCAGCGCTTTCTTTAAAGCCATTAAGCTAGGCATATAGTGCTCAAGTAATGGATCCACCCGGATCCCAATGTATATCAAAGCCAATTTTAATTAACAATGCTTTCTAATTTAGTAGTGAGCACAAAGTAACATATATCATGTAACAGCGAAGTCTAACTCTCTTCCTATGCATTGGCCTGTCATAAAAGAACAATTCTTGCACACATAGTAAAGGCCAATGCATAGTATAAACAATTTCTTGCAATTTTATCATGTTGGAAACATAGAGAGGCGAAGATGTAGTTCCTCTCTCATAATAATTGCAAGTAGGAGCAGAAAGCACATGCATATTATATCTATCAAAATCTTCATGTGTAATAGTAAAACGCAACCCATCAATATAATCCTTAATAAGGGCAAACTTCTCTGATATAGTGTAGTCGGGAGAATTCAAAAAGATAATAGGACTATCATGCGTGGGTACAATAGCAACAATTTCATGTTTAACATAAGAAACTATAGCAAGTTCATCTCCATAAGCATAATTCATATTGGCATCTTGGCCACAAGCATAGCAAGCATCATCAAAAAGAGATATTTCAAAAGAATCAACGGGATCATAACAATCATCATAGCATTCATCCTTCGGTAAGCACGAAGGGAAATTAAACAATGTATGAGTTGAAGAGCTACTCTCATTAGAAGGTGGGTACGGGTGATCAATCCGCTCTTCCTCCTTTTGTTCTTCGCTCTCCTCCTCATCTTTTTCATCCAATGAGCTCACAATGTCATTAGTTTCTTCTTCCATAGACTCCTGCAAAATATTAGTCTCTTCTTGGACAGCTGAGGAGTCCTCAATATATGGTTTAACATAAGCATTAGAAGCATAATTATCATAATAATATTTAAGTATGTCAAATTTTTCAGATTTGTAAAGAGTAGCATCATACTTTTCAATCAAAGAAGCAATTTCATAAGCACCCTTAAAAGCAACAAATTCTTCAATTTGTTGAACATCATAATAATTATAAACACCCTTAGCATACGAAGATACGATTCCATTATCGCTAAACTCACATTGGTAGGGAAGGTGTTTCTTAGGGTTTTCAGAACAACAAGTAACATCATATATTTCACATAAATTCCAAGCATAGCACTGCAAACGATGAATTTGATCCAGTAAAAGTTCCCCTTTTTGAGATAAGCGGCGTCACACATAATAAGGATGCTCATCTAAAGATTTGCCCTCAACTAAGCTAGTTGGGGTTTCAGCACGAGCACAAAGGGATCGAAGATGATCCAAGTAAAAAGCTTTAGGAGTGTGATAGATTTTGAATGGTTCTTCAACCACTGGTTCAGTAGATACAACTAATTTTTTTGGTATTTTGTGTTTCCTACCCATAACTAAAGATAGAAAACAACTAAGAAAAACAAATAAAAATTACTTAGTGATAAAGCAAACAAGCACACACACGAGAATATTCACCCCACACTATTGCTCCCCGACAACGGCGCCAGAAAAAGGTCTTGATAACCCACAAGTATAGGGGATCAATTGTAGCCTCTTTCGATAAGTAAGAGTGTCAAACCCAATGAGGAGCTAAAGGTAGAACAAATATTCCCTCAAGTTCTATCAACCACCGACACAACTCTACGCAAGCTTAACGCTCGCTTTACCTAGAACAAGTATGAAACTAGAAGTACTTTGTAGGTGTAATGGGATAGGTTTGCAAGAATATAAAGAGCACGTAAATAAAAACTAGGGGTTGTTTTAAGTAAAGAAGCAATAAAGTTAGTATAGCAAGTGTGGAAAAGTGGCGGTAGGAGTTGCTAAATTGTCCCTAAGCAATTGACTACGTTACTAGACCGATAGCAAGTTTCATGTGGGAGAGGCCACTGCTAGCATGTCATCCCTGACTTGGAATTCTATGCACTTATGATTGGAACTATTAGCAAGCATCCACAACTACTAACGTTCATTAAGGTAAAACCCAACCATGGCATTAAAATATATTGGTCCCCCTTCAATCCCGTATGCATCAATTTCTATGCTAGGTTGAAGCTTGTGTCACTCTTGCCCTCCAATACATAGTCCTATCAACATACAACTAACCCTATGGTGTGATCCACGCGCGCGCTCATATGATGGGCACCAAAGGACAACAACATAACCACAAGCAAATTAAATCAATCATAGTAATTCACCAATCACCGATAGGACAATGAAAATCTAGTCAGACATCATAGGATGGCAACACATCATTGGATAATAATATGAAGCATAAAGCACCATGTTCAAGTAGAGGGTACAACGGGTTGCGGGAGAGTGGACTGCTGGAGATATAGGGGGGAAGGTGATGGAGATGTTGGTGAAGATGGCGTAGGTGTTGGTGAAGATCGCGGTGATGATGATGGCCCCGGTGGCGTTCCGGCGCCATCGGAAGCGAGGGGGAGAGAGCCCCCCTTCTTCTTCTTCCTTGACCTTCTCCCTAGATGGGAGAAGGGTTTCCCCTCTGGTCCATGGCCTCCATGGCATGGGAGGGGCGAGAGCCCCTCCGATATTGGATCTGTCTCTCTGTCTTTCTCTGTTTCTGCGTTTTGGGATTCTGCCCTTTCACCGTTTCTTATATATCCGGAGATCCGTAACTCCGACTCGATTGAAACCTTCGCCTTGATTTTTTTTCCGAAAATTAGCTTTCTTGCGGCCAAAGAAGAGCAGCAACCGCCTTACGGGGGGCCCACGAGGGTCAGGGGCACGCCCAGGGGGGCAGGCGCACCGCCCTGCCTCGTGGCCCCCTCGGGCACCGTCTCGCGTTGATTCTTTTCCCATATTTGACAAATATTCCAAAAATATTCTCCGTCCGTTTTTATTCCTTTTAGACTCCGTTTGATATGGTTTTTTCCGCGAAACAAAAAACATGCAACAAACAGGAACTGGCACTGGGCACTGGATCAATATGTTAGTCCCCAAAAATAGTATAAAAAGTTGCTAAAAGTACATGAAAGTTGTATAATATTGGCATGGAACAATAAAAAATTATAGATACGATGGAGACGTATCAACGATCTACACCAACACATCTTCCCTTGCACTCTTGTTGATAAGGCTCAGATCTAATCTCATCTGCATCTTCATAGTGATATTGGGAGTTCCATTCGTATGATGATTTTTTTTGTTTTCTACACATTTTCCAACAAGAGATATAATTTTATCTGCATCCCTTTGCGCAGGATCAAATACCTTTGAGGGGATGCCCCCTCACATATATATTGGGGCAAGGGATGAAGATTGACTTGGAGGAGGGTCCCTTCCTCCCTAGGTCAACCACCGCAAGGGGTGGGGCCCTCCAAACCCTAGGTGCACCTAGGAGTCTTGGCCCCCAAGCCAAGGGGAGGGACGCCCCACTCTTGGTCCAATAGGCCCATATGGTTGCCCCATAATTGGTCCTAGCCAAAGGGGAAACCCATGGCGCCCTATATATTTATCCGGGAGGTTCCATAACACATACCATTTGGTGGTCTTCCAGGTCTCTCGAGATTTTCCCAATTTTCCTAGACTCTCCGGGTTTCCCCTACATACTGCCAATTTTATCCAAAACACTTCTAGTTCTCTCTCTGAAACATTTTTGATATACCCAAAACTTTTCCGGTGAATTTCTCTCAAGCTCCTAACACTTCTAGTACTCAACAAACTGGAGAGCCTCAAGCGTGTGACCCCGCATGTTGCGGTAAAGTATAGACATGACCTGGAACTACTTATGGTCAATAATCAATAGCGGAATCCGAGCATCCATATTGAATCCTACAATTACACGAATAAATTATTGATGGAACCTTTTTTTCTACATATCATTCCCTTTGCTTCACGATAGATAACAAAACCCCAAGCGAAACTTTTGGTATATGTGTGAAGCAACAACTTGCTCATAATACCAAGTTATCCTTGTTACCGTTTTTTTCTTGTTTCCGTATTTCGACATCCCCGTGATCATATAATGTTGTGTCTAGGAAGACGATGATGGATATCAAAATACTGAGAGGTCCTGAAGAATATCTCTCAGTTGTAAGAGGAGCAAATCTCAATCTTGAGTTATCAAGTCCCTTCACATTCTTTTATGATGCACACAAAAGTTACCATTATAGTCACCCTATAATGGGTAACATTCGGCGAACCCCGAAATACACTGTCCGGCATGAAGTTACTCGATACTCTCATTGTCTAAGAAATTGAGCATATGTTAACACTCGCATGAAAATACTTATAACATAGTGACGATGTGTTATCGACATATATTTCATTTAGTTGGGTCTATCAAACACCATTATTCCACAAACAATGTGTTCCTATTGTTGCCGACATCCTTATTAATTTAAAATGGCCCTATGATCAGGAAAACAGGTTCATCGTGCAACACATTAGCTAGTCCTATAGGGGAGACTGGGAAATTACTCAATGTTTACGTTTCCACACATGCAACTTGGTTCTCCTCTGAATATCATATTCAAGAACCAATGTAGTTATAACACAACATAGAAAGCAAACATTAATTACGAAGATGAAAATAAAATATAACATTTATTATTGCCTCTAGGGCATATTTTCTTCATAGCACTCGCGCGCGAGCTCTCCACGATCTTCACATGGGGCACAAGCAACCCGTGCCTCATCTCTAGTAACTTCACCCCGCCAAACCGTGACACCAGCATAGCATGGTTGCTCTTCTCCCTACCGTCGATGTAGGTCGCGACACCAGGATATGAATCGTTAGGATCCGTAGGGTGTTGTCGTAGCACCATTGCCAAGAAATCACCAAGGAGAGAGACCCTTCAACAGGGTGTGGGAGGAGAGAGGAAGTGGAAGAGGGGGGGGGGCAAAATGATAGACACAAGTGGGAGAGGGTGGGTGGGTGAGGTGGAATAGACCACTTCTATTCACCTAGGTCAGACCTAGAGTGAACGTTTTTGTGACGATGAGGCACCAGTCCTTGCGTTGAGATCCATGCAGAGCATCTGATGCTATCGACATGTTTGCTCCAAATAGATTGAAAACTGACGTCAGTTCTTTAGTGTATTCTGCTGATCGGTTCTGAGTCTAAAAGTAGACTAAACCATGGCTATACTATACATATGCACACAAAGGATTTGCTCTCCATGGTCTGGGTGCAATGTTCAAGTCAATCAAACTACTGTACCTCCCATCACTGCTCAATACGAGCACCACGGGTGTGTTTCGTTGTCCGCTTGTTTAGGCGGGAACACGTGACATAAAAGGTGGTAACATGCAATGCATGTTGTATGGTAAACTCTTCATCGAGGTGGTGAGGTTACCAGCATAGAGGGGTGTGTAGAACAAATCAAAGACATACAAATAGATATCATATAAACATAGTTCTAAAAAAACAAGCAGTTTTAAAAACAGTATCACACTTAAACCAAGCAGTTTTAAAGCAAAGTAGTGTGACCTAGTTGATACCAAATTAGCAGTCGCAACAAAGAGCTTTCCTAGACGTTCAAGATGAAGGCACCGTCGTGCCTCCTGTACTTGGTCTCCACCTCAATGCCGTCGTCATTGAAGACAATCACCTTGAGCATGTCGGGAGTCAGCAACTTGAAGGCCACCATGTACCCGATCTTGATCCGGTGGATGATAGTGAAGGGTGCCCAACCCTTATCGAGGATGACCCTATCACTCATTAGCCGGACGGTGACCCTCCATGCACAGCCGATGTTGGTCTTCAGCTTGAAATCCATCAACATGACTGGGAAATGCTTCACGAAGTCTAGGGGCATTAGTAGGCACTCCAACTTTGGGTCAAGGATGACCTTGCAGAAGTGTGTTGGCCCACCCTCCTCATGATAGTGCCCATAGTTTCGGCGCTTGCCACTGTGGGGCTCCTCCAGCACTACCTCCTTGTCCTTCTCCATTGTCGGCACCACTTCCTTGCCCTTGTTCTCTGTCTCAATCTGCATCATGAAGAGCACAAAATTCAAAGGTTGATTGACATAAAATCCTATTGTCTAACCCCCTATATTTACCCACCCAAATGCTCATGACTTACCCAGTTCACACTCAATTAACCCTCTCCGTCTCTCACTCCTCTTTCGCCTCTCCATTGCCATGAACCAACCCCAACCCCTTCCCCTGTGGCATTGGATGGAAGGCATTCTTCCTCGGGTGCTCGCTCGATGACTGCACCAAGTTCGAGAACATGATGCAAGTGTGCTTGAACTTCACCAGCATCGAAGACATGCACAAGGAGGCATATGCTGTGGTGAAGAAGGTGATGGTGGTGGAGTGGGAAATGCCGATTCCTGACCTACTGAAGGACACTATGTTAGTCAACATCTCACACTGGGCCATGAATTAGGCCGAATCCGGCGATGCTGGATAGAGGGCATGGTGGGCCAAATACAAGGCCCCTCAAGACCATCATGCCACAACTTTCTAGAATAGGATCTTGGTGCCGCCGAAGGTCAATGCTCTTAAGCCGGAGGAGAAAGAAGAAGTGATGGATGTGGCGGTGGCCACCGTACTTTTTGAGTTGATTTGGACGATAGCGAGGACGGCGAGACGGTGCACGTTATGGTCCAGACGAAAGATAACAACAAGACCAAGGTCCCTCATCGCTCCAAGCACCTCCAGGGTTGCTGCGGCTAGGATTTTAAGCCACCGTGTAAGATTAACCCCGAATCCCCATTCCCCTTGTACTCAATTCAGATTGGAACCCTAAAATCCATTACTACTTAGTACTCATGAAGAAGATCTGATTAGTCCTATGGCTATTTACCCCGATTCCCCATTCCCCTAGAACACGGACCGAATCTAAATGCGGATCGAACGTGAAATAGTAAGTGGGAAGGTGAAGATAGGGCTTATCGCCATTGCCGAAGTGCTGTGGGTGATGTTGTTGGTGCTGATGATGGAGGTCGATGGTCGCCTTGCTGTTCTTTGATCCGCTGAACGCCATTGTTGGTGTGAAAGTAGGAGAGTGGAGATAGGGAGAGAGAGAGAGAGTGGTAAGGTAATTATTGCCGGCGCTTCGGGAAACAATGTGACTTCTCGAGTGTGGCTCCTTCTGTGTAGCCGCCACCACCCACGTGCATCTCGTGGGCTTAGCTATGAAAAAACTGCTGATCTGGACGTTCCTAGCAGGCCTGGCTAGGAAATGCTTTAAAGTTCATGCTATGCGGGCCAAACAATGAACACAGGTAAACAAAAACAATCCATTTTCTTCCCGCGCAGGCCTGATTGGCCTATATGCAGGCAACCAAACACGCCCCATGCGATAGACCGGACATGTACAACTCATAGCAAGTCAAGACAAGGATTGTACCAGTGGATTGATACATCTCCAAAGTAACTATAATTTATGAAGTATTCATGCCAGGTTTACAACACTTTTATATGGTTTTGGTGCACTTTTATATGATTTAAATGTAACTAACCCGAACTGACGCTGTTTCCGGCAGAACTATCGTGGTTTTGTTTTTTGTGCAGAAATAGAAGTTCTCAGATTGGGCTAAAAATTTACAATGATTTTTTATGGACAAAAAGAGACCCCCAAAGCTTTGAGGAGGGACTAGAAGAGCCACAAGGACACGACAAGCTCAAGGGGCGCGCCTACCAAGCTTGTCACTCCCTTGTGGCCCCCCTGACATGAAACCGATGCCAAAAATTCCTATAAATATAGAAAACCCTAGAGAGAAACCAGGAACTTCCATGCCGCCGCCGCTGCAAGCCTCTATACCGAAGAGATCCCATCTGGAGCCCTGTTTCGGTACCCTGACAGAGGAGAAATCTTCATCATCCCGGCAGTCTCCATGACGAGGAGAGAATATTTCACCCTCAGGGCTGACGGTATGCACCATTAGCTATGTGTTTGATCTCTCTCTCATGTTCTTGATTTGGCACGATCTTGATGTACCACGAGCTTTGTTAATATAGTTGGATCCTATGGTGTTCTTCCCTCTCTATCTCTTGTTGTGATGAATTGAGTCTTGCTCTTTGAGGTTTTGTTATGTTGGATTGAATATTGGATTTGAGATCACTTGATGTATGTCTTGCATGTGGATACCCGAGATGACAATGGGGTATTATATTGATTCACTTGATGTATGTTTTGGTAATCAACTTGCGGATTCCCTAGGTGACATTGGGGTAATCTATGCATAGGGGTTGATACACATTTTCATCCTACATTCTCCGATAGGAAATTTGGAGTGATTCTTTGTCGCACATTGAGGGATTGTTATATGATTCAATTATGTTAGCACTACTGAGAGATTGCACTAGTGAAAGTGTGAACCCTAGGCCTTGTTTCTAAGCATTGAAATATTGTTTGTGCTCCGTTTTATCACTTCCTACCTTGCTCTTTTTATATTTTCAGATTATAAGAAGCTATATCTACTATCCATGCTACACTTGTATTGAAAGAAATATGCCCTAGAGGCAATAATAAAGTTGTTATTTATATTTCCTTATATCATGACAAATGTTTATTATTCATGCTAGAATTGTATTAACCGGAAACTTGATACATGTGTGAATACATAGACAAAACAAAGTGTCCCTAGTATGCCTCTACTTGACTATCTCGTTAATCAAAGATGGTTAAGTTTCCTGACCATAGACATGTGTTGTCATTTGATGAATGGGATCACATCATTAGGAGAATGATGTGATGGACAAGACCCATCCGTTAGCTTAGCATAATGATCGTTAAGTTTTATTGCTATTGCTTTCTTCATGACTTATACATATTCCTTTGACTATAAGATTACGCAACTCCCAAATACCGGAGGAACATCTTGTCTGCTATCAAACGTCACAACATAACTGGGTGATTATAAATAAGCTCTACAGGTGTCTCCGAAGGTGTTTGTTGGCTTGGCATAGATCAAGATTATGATTTGTCACTCCGAGTATCGAAGAGGTATCTCTGGGCCCTCTCGGTAATGCACATCACGATAAGCCTTGCAAGCAATGTGACTAATGAGTTAGTTGCGAGATGATGCATTACGGAACGAGTAAAGAGACTTGCCGGTAACGAGATTGAACTAGGTACGAAGATACCGACGATCGAATCTCGGGCAAGTAACATATCGATGACAAAGGGAATGACGTATGTTGTCATTACGGTTTGACCGATAAATATCTTCGTAGAATATGTATGAACCAATATGAGCATCCAGGTTCCGCTGTTGGTTATTGATCGAAGATGTGTCTCGGTCATGTCTACATAGTTCTCGAACCCGTAGGGTCCGCACGCTTAACGTTCGATGACGATTTGTATCATGAGTTATGTGTTTTGGTGACCGAAGATTGTCCGGAGTTTCGGATGAGATCACGGACATGACGAGGAGTCTCGAAATGGCACAGAGGTAAATATTTATATATTGGACGATAATATTCAGACATCGGAATAGTTTCGGAGCGTTTCAGATATTTTTCGGAGTACCGAGGGGTTACCGGATCCCAACCCGGGAAAGTAATGGGACGACATGGGCCATAGGGGAGAGAGGGGAGCCCAAAGGGGTGGCACGCCCCCCCATGGGCAGTCCGAATTGGACAAGGGGAAGGGGGCACAACCCCCCTTTCCTTCTCCCTCTCCCTCTCCTTCCTTTTCCCTCTCCGATAGAAAGGAAGGGGGGGGCGACTAGGACGAGGAGTCCAAGTCGGTTCGCCCCCATGGCGCGCCCTAGGGCCGGCCTCCTCCCTCTCCTCCTTTATATACGGGGGCAGGGGGGTTACCCAAAGCACATCAATTGTTCTCTTAGCCGTGTGTGGTGCCCCCCTCCACAGTTTACTCCTCTAGTCATATTGTCGTAGTTCTTAGGCGAAGCCCCGCGCGGATCACATCACCATCACCGTCACCACGCCGTCGTGCTGACGAAACTCTCCCTCGACACTTTGCTGGATCAAGAGTTCAAGGGACGTCATTGAGCTGAACGTGTGCTGAACTCGGAGGTGTCGTACATTCGGTGCTTGATCGGTTGAATCGCGAAGATGTTCGACTACATCAACCGCGTTAAGTTAACGCTTCCACTTTTGGTGTACAAGGGTACATTTACACACTCTCCCCCTCTCGTTGATATGCATCTCCTAGATAGATCTTGCGTGATCGTAGGAATTTTTTTGAAATTGCATGCTACGTTCCCCAACAGTGGCATCCGAGCCAGGTCTATGCGTAGATGATATGCACGAGTATCACACAAAGAGTTGTGGGCGATCATAGTCATACTGCTTACCACCAACGTCTTATTTTGATTTGGCGGTATTGTTGGATAAAGCGGCCCGGACCAACCTTACATTACCACGTTCATGAGACCGGTTCCACCGACAGAGATGCAACTTGTTTTGCATAAAGGTGGCTGGTGGGTGTCTGTTTCTCCAACTTTAGTTGAATCAAATTTCACTACGGCCAGTCCTTGTTGAAGGTTAAAATAGCACACTTGACGAAAAATCATTGTGGTTTTGATGTGTAGGTAAGAATGGTTCTTACTAGAAGCCCGTATCAGGCATGTAAAACTTGCAACAACAAAGTAGAGGACGTCTAACTTGTTTTTGCAGGGCATGTTGTGATGTGATATGGTCAAGACATGATGTGATATATGTTATTGTATGAGATGATCATGTTTTGTAAAAGTTATCGGCAACTGGTAGGAGCCTTATGGTTGTTGCTTTATTGTATGAAATGCAGTCGCCATGTAATTGCTTTACTTTATCACTATGCGTTAGCGATAGTTGTAGTAGAAATAGTTGGAAAGATGACAACGACGCTACGATGGAGATCAAGGTGTCAAGCCGGTGACGATGGAGATCATGACGGTGCTTTGGAGATGGAGATCAAAGGCACAAGATGATGATGGCCATATAATGTCACATATTTTGATTGCATGTGATGTTTATCTTTTATGCATCATATTTTGCTTAGTACGGCGATAGCATTATAAGATGACCCCTCACTAAATTTCAAGGTATAAGTGTTCTCCCTAAGTATGCACCGTTGCGACAGTTCATCGTGCCGAGACACCACGTGATGATCGGGTGTGATAAGCTCTACGTTCACATACAACGGGCGCAAGACAGTTTTGCACGTGCGGAATACTCAGGTTAAACTTGACGAGCCCAGCATGTACAGACATGGCCTCGGAACACTAGGACCGAAAGGTCGAACGTGAATCATATAGTAGATATGATCAACATAGAGATGCTCACCATTGAAAACTACTCCATCTCACATGATGATCGGACATGGTTGAGTTGATATGGATCACATGATCATTTAGATGACTCGAGGGATGTCTATCTAAGTGGGAGTTCTTTAGTGATATTATTAATTGAACTTAAATTTATCATGAACTTACTCCTGATAGTTTTTGCATATCTATGTTGTAGGTCAATGGCCCGTGCTACCGTTCCCTTGAATTTTAATGTGTTTCTGGAGAAAGCTAAGTTGAAAGATGATGGTAGCAACTACACGGACTGGTTCTGTAACTGGAGGATTATCCTCATTACTGCACAGAAGAATTACGTCCTTGATGCACCTCTAGGTGCAAGGCCTGCTGTAGGAGCAACTCTGGATGTTATGAACGTCTGGAAAGCTAAATCTGATGACTACTTGATATTCAGCGTGCCATGCTTTACGGCTTAGAATCGGGACTTCAAACACGTTTTGAACGTCATGGAGCATATGAGATGTTCCAGGAGTTGAAGTTAATATTTCAAGCTAATGCCCGAGTTGAGAGATATGAAGTCTCCAACAAGTTCTATAGCTGCAAGATGGAGCAGAACAGTTCTATCAGTGAACACATACTCAGAATGTCTGGGTACCATAACCACTTGACTCAGCTGGGTATTAATCTTCCGGATGATAGTGTCATTGATAGAGTTCTTCAATCACTGCCACCAAGCTATAAAGGCTTCGTGATGAACTATAATATGCAAGGGATGAACAAGACGATTCTCGAGCTCTTCGCAATGCTCAAGACTGCGGAGGTAGAAATTAAGGAGCATCAAGTGTTGATGGCTAACAAGACCACTAGTTTCAAGAAAAATGGCAAAGGAAAGAAGGGGAACTTCAAGAAGAATAGCAAGCAAGTTGCTGGTCCCGGGAAGAAGCCCAAGTCTGGACCTAAGCCTGAAACTGAGTGCTTCTACTACAAAGGGACTGGTCACTAGGAGCGAAACTGCCCCAAGTATTTGGCGGATAAGAAGGATGGCAAAAGGTATATTTGATATACATGTTGTTGATGTGTACCTTACTAATGCTCGTAGTAGCGCCTGGGTATTTGATATTGGTTCCGTTGCTCATATTTGCAACTCGAAACAGGGGCTACAGATTAAACGAAGATTGGCTAAGGACGAGGTGACGATGAACATCGGAAATGGTTCCAAGGTCGATGTGATCGCCGTCAGCACGCTACCTCTACATCTACCTTCGGGATTAGTTTTAGACCTGAATAATTGTTATTTGGTGCCAGCGTTGAGCATGAACATTATATCTGGATCTTGTCTGATGCGACAGTTATTCATTTAAATCAGAGAATAATGGTTGTTCTATTTATATGAGTAATATCTTTTATGGTCATGCACCCTTGATGAGTGGTCTATTTTTGTTGAATCTCGATCGTGGTGACACTGGTACATCGACGTGCTATACAAACGGTTTTTAACCCCTTTCCGCGACGGCATTTGGAACCGTCGCCAAGTGAGTGTGGGCGATAGGGGGGGTCCTTCGCACACGACCTAGAAACCGTCAGGGATAGGCCCTCCTGGCACACAAAATGAGCTCGTGTGCGATTTGGCGGGGCATTGAAACCCAATTGTTTCCGTTCGTATGTACATCCCACATGGTGAATCCCAAAAAAAATCATTTTTGTTCGTATGTATATCACACACAGTTCTTTGTGTGGAAACGTTCGTGCAAGGTGGCCTAACGCAAACAGTTCGCTTCCGAAAGCCGTGTGTGATTGTTAGTTGATCGAACACGCCTACTTTCTAGAAACCGTGCGGGTTGTTTGAGTTCATCACCCACAGTGCTGTCTGAGTAACCATCTATAATAGAAAACCCCAATAAGCAGGGTAATTAGCCTATTATTGATAATCCATGTACTAATTAAATTGACATTTCATATAAAACACACCAGATATTTCATATCCATATAACAGCAACCAGGATTTCATAATAGAATTACATCAGATAGCTTTGGCACTCAGCTACAACATTACACAATAGCACCAAGTTTCACATGCAGCATCAAAAACCTTTGGAAAGTAGCATCATACACGGTAAATAGACAGATGAATCTCATCTGGGAAACTGCAGAAGAGGAAGGCAAATATTGAGCCTTTAGTGATGTTGAATGTCCTTGCAACTTTGGGCCAGTGGCTATGGATAATTTCCTGCCCAACCTTCGTCCTCTTCAGCAAGACTTCAATATTGTACCGTGGGTGTTGAGTGAATACCTTCCTCACCTCTTGACCATGTAGGTGGTTTGAGAGGTAATCATCGGTGAACTACTTTGAAAAGTACTGAAAACAAAGATATGCATAATTCTCTGTTATAAATTTTGAAATGGCACAAGGGGTAAAAACAAGGTAAAAGAGTTAGTACCATCCTATAGTTGACTGATGTCTTCTTCATTGTGCAAACAAAGATCTTGCTGTTATTCGTCGCAACTTTCTTCATCCTAACAATCTTTCTGAGTTTCTTGACTTGACTAATATTCATGGACATCTCATTTCCCCATATGCAAAATGGGTCGAACAGTGGGTCTAAGCCTCTGACAGCAGGACCTACATGTGCAAGACCAAATTGTAAGAAACCTAAATATTAGAATGATTCCTGCAACTACACAATAATGTGCTATTAGCCAAGGGACCATGCTTGAACAAACCTCGATGGTAAACCATAGTGTCTCCCATTGTTTCCCTGCAACATACATAAGGAAGATCTTGATCAGGTTAACTGAGAGTTGCCATACTATTAGTAGAATATATATTGAGTACAGCCAAATTCAATTGGTGTCACATGCATAATAATACAAAATTGTACCCACAGCAAATGAAAATCGAATTGCAGAACTAAACCAAACAGTTAAATGGACAGTGGACCAAATGAACCAAAATAGTTAACTGAGCACAACATTGCAGAATAGAAACATGTACTAGAAGATAAGACAGTTAACAAAACAAAGAATGCTTGAGAACAGTACTACGAAATGTAGCAATTGTTGGACCGAAGTGTTAACTGAACATTACATTTCATAGGACCAAACTGTTAACTAAACATCAGACTACATATTAACACTACAAAGGACAAATCACTAGAAGGCACTGGCGGTGGCATCGAGAAAGCATCACGAACTGTATTTTAGAGTAGGCAATCGCGTGGCGGTGTCGACGGTGGCCTCGAAGACGAGGTGCTCCTCCAAGATCTGGCGGTCGGCATGCATGGCAGCCATAGCGACCTCATGCGTGCGTGCGGCCGCATGCTACTGAGCTCCACATTGTACTGCGTGCAAAATGGCTATGGGTGGCGCTTAATTGGAGGAGGGAGACAGTGATTTCAGCGGAAGGTGTAGTGCCATCAGTCAGGGCATGTGTGACGGGAAAGGAAGAGAATGGTGTGGGTGGGGTGTGGATTACCTGACCATATCGACGAGGCCGCACAACAAGAAGAAGGGTCGGTGGCGAGGAGGCGGCGCTGCAAGAAGAAGGGTCGCCTGCGAGGAGGCGGCACTGCAAGAAGAAGGGTAGCCGACGAGGAGGTGGCGCTGCAAGAAGAAGGGTCGCCGGCGAGGAGGCTGAGCTGCCAGTAAGCGGCAGTTAAGGTTTGAACTTGGAAAGCAAGGAGGAACAGTGGAAATTTGGCTTTTTGTGGGAGGGAGGGGGCGGGGAGATAGATATTTCCATGGTGGAAAAAAATTTCGCTCGGTGCCACGAGAAACTCACGCAGAAGTGTGGTTCAAGTGGGGGCGGTGGACTGTAGACGATGAAGCTTCCTGCATAAGCCAGAGAAGACGGTGTGCCAAGATATTTTATATCACATCCCACACGATTATTTCTAGTAAATTGTTTGTGGTATACCTGATTTTTTTCATTATGTTTTGAAATACAAAATGGTGTTACGGAGGGAAATGATGGTGTTTGAATTGCTAGAATATTTGCATACAGTGAACATGCAACTAGTACATGAGTGTCGTGTTTAAATTTGGAATTATTCCGGGTTTGTTTGGCATTTTTATGCATTAATTGAGTTTCTGGGCATTTAATGTGCATAATTCAAATTTGAACTACAAGCACATGCTCCAGTGCATGAAAGTTTGTTGAAAAATCACATGTGTGTCTTTGGGTGAATTTATAGGTCCCATGCAAGAAATGGGAATGAAATTCAAACATCCGGGCATCGTGGCTCGGCCGGAAAGATTGAGAAACTTGGTTTTTTAATTCATGTAAATCCAAAACACGCCTGGAAATCATGAAACTTGGCATGGTGTCATGACATGGCACCAACCAGCCGCGGTAATTTTTTTGGCCGAATTGGGACAAACTTTGGTGTAAGCTTCTTGCAAACCAGAGCTTCCCTCAAGAAGGCATGTGGTTCCGAGAGGGAACGTGTCACCTCCATGTGCAAAACGACATACGTGCACTGCCTTCTCCCGCCTTAATTTTTTTACATAGGCAGATTAGACCAAATAGAAGTATCGTGCTATATTTTGGAATTATTACGGGTTCGTTTGGCCTTTTTATACATTAATTGAGTTTCTGGGCATTTAATGTGCATAACTCAAATTTGAACTACAAGCACATGCTCTAGTGCACCATGTGTGTCCTTGGGTGAATTTCTAGGTCCCATGCAAGAAATGGGAATGAAATTGAAACATCTGGGCGTCGTGGCTCAGCCGGAAAGATTGAGAAACTTGGTTTTTTAATTCCTGTAAATCCAAAACACGCCTGAAAATCATGAAACTTGGCATGGTGTCATGACATGGCACCAACATGCTGCGGTAATTTTTTTTGGCCGAATTGGGACAAGCTTTGGTGTAAGCTTCTTGCAAACCGGAGCTTCCCCCAAGAAGGCTCGTGGTTCCGAGAGGGAACGTGTCACCTCTGTGTGCGAAACGACATACGTACACTGCCTTCTCCCGCCTTAATTTTTTACACAGGCAGATTAGACCAAATAGAAGTATCATGCTAAATTTTGGAATTATTCCGGGTTTGTTTGGCCTTTTTTATACATTAATTGAGTTTCTGGGCATTTAATGTGCATAATTCCAATTTGAACTACAAGCACATGCTCTAGGGCACCAAAGTTGGTTGAAAAATCACATGTGTGTCCTTGGGTGAATTTCTAGGTCCCATGCAAGAAATGGGAATGAAATTCAAACATCTGGGCGTCGTGGCTCGGCCGGAAAGGTTGAGAAACTTGGTATTTTAATTCCTATAGATCCAAATCACGCCTGGAAATCATGAAACTTGGCATGGTGTCATGACATGGCACCAACATGCTGTGATAATTTTTCTGTCTGATTTGCGAAGTTGCACACATTAACAATAAACAAAGTCATTTTGGAACAAGTGTTGTCACGTTACAAATCGGAAACACAAGTATTATTGAAACCGTGGGCGTTCTACTTACCAATTACGTGCCGCCATGCATCCCCTTTTTTTATTGTCTAGGAGGTGCCATGCGGGGTAGCTATTTGAGTACGGGAGGCATGCGACCATACCCCTGCGCGTGCTCATCAGGAGGAGCGTCCGAGTCCCTGTTCTACGGCGTGGCTATATGTCTCACTGGACTGGGATTTAAGAGAGAAAAATGAAAATCTGAAAAGAAAGTTTTGCACGGATCTTGATGTAAGATCCAACAGACCTAGATAGCATCGACTGCAACTTATAGCAAGCATGATGAATATAAGGACGATGACAGTGGATAATAATTGTCTTACATATTTAGGAACATAATTAAAAAAAGCCACATGCGGCAACGCCCGAAATACACAAGGGCAAAAGAAGAAGGAAGACAACGATCTGGCTCGCTGATCTCTACTTTCTTGATGTGTTGCCGCAGGCCGCGGGAACTAGTCTCTGCGGCGAGCGGCGATGAGATCTTTCTTGTCCTCAAGATGCTGCTTGAGAGCATCCATGGATTCCTCGACCAGCCTTCTGCGCTCGATGCGCAACATGGCATTCTCGTCCATAAGTTTCTCGAGGATGATGTCGGTCCTCTTCAACAAAGCAGTGGTCTCCTCCTGCTGCTCCGCACTTCCGACGATCTTCGCCCTCAGCAGGTCGCGCTCGGCTAGGAGCTTCACGTTGTTCTCATTTAGTTGCCGGATGACACCAGTAGCCTGTTCGAAAGAGGCTTTCATGTCGTCCCGCAACCTTGCCCAGCCGGAGATCTTCTCCATTGGCTATGGACGATCACATGCATGCACCTGTAAGAGTCCTCACCTGCCCGCGAGACATTTTCCCAGGCCGCCGCAGCACCGGAGGACATCTCTGCTGCATTCGCAGCGCGGCGGGACATCTCTTCTGCTTCTACGGCGCGGCCGGACCAGTCTGCTGCATCGACGGTGGGGCGGGACCTCCGTGCTGCTTCGACGGCATGACGGGACCTCTGTGCTGCCCCGGCCGTGCGGCGGGACATGCCGTCCGCATTCGCGGTGAGGCGGGGCATCTCTCGTGCTTACGCTTCCATGCTCACATCTCCCTGGTGGCAATCTCTCGACCCAGAACTCACGCTGGCCATGGCAGACGCAAGGGAACGATGATGAATGACTTGTTTTTTTGTGTATGAGGAGTTGAGGAGGAATGTGCAGTCATCTTGGAGTAGTAGTATTTATAACCGAGTACTAATACGCTCCTAAGTGGGAAACCGTTTAGGTTTTGGCCGGTGTGAACAAGTTTGCAATTTGGAATGTGACGGGACGCGAGCTCAAAATTCATTGACGGTTATAAGTGCGGCACTATTCCCGGAAGGCGTAACATGGGCACGTACGCCTTCTCGGCCGCGTACGTGGTGTTTGCACCATAGGGTGCACCGCAATAGCCAATGTCAGCACACGTCTTGTTCCACCAATCGTGCGCGCTCGTTATTACCATCGCGCACGCTTCTTTTAATTAGAATGTGTGTGCCCGTGTAGTGCACACATATTGATCTATCTAACTGTTTCAGTTTGTTGTGGCTAATCGCAAATAGTTCATCCGTGTGAAGTGTATGCCATCAATCATAGACACTTTGATCTGGCTGACCCGTTTTTGTTCTGTTGCCTAATCGCAAACAGTTAATCCTTCTGAAGCGTATGCCCTCAATCGCACACACCTTCATCTAGCTATCCATTTCTATTGTTCCTCCTCATCACAAACAGTTCATTCGAGTGAACCGTATGCTGTATATCGCACACGCCTTTATCTGGCTGCCCATTTCTTTTGTTCCGCCTCATCGCAAATAGTTCATTGAACTGAACCGTATGCCCTTCATCACACACGCAACTAAAATCTGAACCGTGTTTGATGGCTCCGCCATCGCAAATGTTTTGCACCCTTTTTGACGATTCTTTAACACCACCACCGTTTTTGATTATTGCCTCGCACACAGTTTCGTCAAAGGGTCTCTGATCGTAGTGTCGCGTAGCAGCATCCTGCAGTAGTGTGATACACATATTCATAATATTGATGCCAAAAGATGCAAAGTTAATAATGATAGTGCAACTTATTTGTGGCACTGCCATTTAGGTCATATTGGTGTAAAGCGCATGAAGAAACTCCATGCCGATGGGCTTTTGGAATCACTTGATTATGAATCACTTGATGCTTGCGAACCATGCCTCATGGGCAAGATGACTAAGACTTCGTTCTCCGGAACAATGGAGCGATCCACTGACTAATTGGAATTAATACATACTGATGTATGTGGTCCGATGAGTGTTGAGGCTCGCGGGTATCACTATTTTCTGACCTTCACAGACGATTTGAGCAGATATGGGTATATCTACTTAATGGAACATAAGCCTGAAACATTTGAAAAGTTCAAAGAATTTCAGAGTGAAGTGGAAAATCATCGTAACAAGAAAATAAAGTTTCTACGAGCTGATCGCGGAGGCGAACATTTGAGTTATGATTTTGGTCTTCATTTAAAACAATGTGGAATAGTTTCGCAACTCACGCCACCTGGAACACCACTGCGTAATGGTGTGTCCGAACATCGTAACCGTACTTTATTAGATATGGTGCGATCTATGATGTCTCTTACCGATTTACCACTATCGTTTTGGGGTTATGCATTAGAGACAGCTGCATTCACATTGAATAGGTGATACGTCTCCAACGTATCTATAATTTTTGATTGCTCCATGCTATATTATCTACTGTTTTGGACTATATTGGGCTTTATTTTCCACTTTATATTATTTTTGGGACTAACCTATTAACCAGAGGCCCACCCCAGAATTGCTGTTTTTTTTGCCTATTTCAGTGTTTCAGATAAACGGAATATCAAACGGAGTCCAAACGGAATAAAATCTTCGAGAATGTGATTTTCTCACCGAACGTGATCCAGGAGACTTGGACCCTGCTCCAAGGAACAAAAGAGGCGGTCACGAGGGTGGGGGCCCCCCTAGGGCGCGCCCCCTGCCTCGTGGGCCCCTCGTTGCTCCTCCGGTGTACTTCTTCCTCCTATATATACCCACGTACCCCCAAACTATCAGAACGGGAGCCAAAAACCTAATTCCACCGCCGCAACTTTTTGTATCCACGAGATCCCATCTCGGGGCCTGTTCTGGAGCTCCGCCGGAAGAGGGCCGTCATCACGGAGGGCTTCTACATCATCATAGCCTCTCCAATGAAGTGTGAGTAGTTTACCTCAGACCTTCGGGTCCATAGTTAGTAGCTAGATGGCTTCTTCTTTCTCTTTGAATCTCAATACAAAGATCTCCCCCTCTCTTGTGGAGATCTATTCGATGTAATCTTCTTTTTGCGTTGTGTTTGTTGAGACCGATGAATTGTGGGTTTATGATCAAGTCTATCTATGAATAATATTTGAATCTTCTCTGAATTCTTTTATATATGATTGGTTATCTTTGCAAGTCTCTTCGAATTATCAGTTTGGTTTGTCCTACTAGATTGATCTTTCTTGCAATGGGAGAAGTGCTTAGCTTTGGGTTCAATCTTGCGGTGTCCTTTCCCGGTGATAGTAAGGGCAGCAAGGCACGTATTGTATTGTTGCCATCGAGGATAACAAGATGGGGTTTTCTTCATATTGCATGAGTCTATCCCCCCAATTCACCCTTGCCGTTTTATTCGCTCTCTCTCTCTCCCTATCCTCCCTCTCTATTTGCCTCTTTTTTCCCGTTTGCTTTTTGTTTGCTCGTGTGTTAGATTGCTTGTTTGTCGCGATGGCTCAAGATACTACCAAATTGTGTGACTTCACCAATACCAATAATAATGATTTCCTTAGCACTCTGATTGCTCCTCTTACCGATGCTGAATCTTGTGAAATTAATACTGCTTTGTTGAATCTTGTTATGAAAGATCAATTCACCGGCCTTCCTAGTGAAGACGCCGCTACTCATCTGAATAGCTTCGTTGATTTATGTGATATGCAAAAGAAAAAAAAGATGTCAATAATGATGTCGTTAAATTGAAGCTATTTCCTTTTTCGCTTAGAGATCGTGCTAAAGCTTGGTTTTCGTCTTTGCCTAAGAATAGTATTGATTCATGGAACAAGTGCAAAGATGCTTTTATCTCTAAATATTTTCCTCCCGCTAAGATCATCTCTCTTAGAAACGATATTATGAACTTTAAACAACTTGATCATGAACATGTTGCACAAGCTTGGGAGAGAATGAAATTAATGATACATAATTGCCCTACTCATGGTTTGAATTTGTGGATGATTATACAAAATTTTTATGCCGGATTGAATTTTGCTTCTAGAAATCTTTTAGATTCGGCCGCGGGAGGCACTTTTATGGAAATCACTTTAGGAGATGCTACTAAACTCCTAGATAATATTATGGTTAATTATTCTCAATGGCATACTGAAAGATCTTCTAATAAAAAAGTGCATGCGATAGAAGAAATTAATGTGTTGAGTGGAAAGATGGATGAACTTATGAAATTATTTGCTACTAAGAGTGTTTCTTCTGATCCTAATGATATGCCTTTGTCTACTTTGATTGAGAATAACAATGAACCTATGGATGTGAATTTTGTTGGTAGGAATAATTTTGGTAACAACGCTTATAGAGGGAATTTCAATCCTAGGCCATATCCTAGTAATCCTTCTAATAATTATGGGAATTCCTACAACAACTCTTATGGAAATTATAATAAGATGCTCTCTGAATTTTGAGACTAGTGTTAAAGAGTTTATGAATTCACAAAATAATTTTAATGCTTTGCTTGAGGAGAAATTGCTTAAAGTTGATGATTTGGCTAGAAACGTTGATAGAATTTCTCTTGAGATTGATTCTCTAAAGCTTATATCTATTCCTCCTAAGCATGATATCAATGAGTCTCTCAAAGCCATGAGAATTTCCATTCATGAGTGCAAGGAAAGAACCGCTAGGATGCGTGCTTCCAAAGATGCCTTTATTAAAGCGTGTTCTTCCAATACCTATGAAAATCAAGATGAAGATCTAAAAGTTATTGATGTGTCTCCTATTAAATCTTTGTTTTGCAATATGAATCTTGATGAAAATGAATATGATCTTCCTTTACCTAGAAGGCGTTCTAAAAATTCGGAGTATTTAGATCTTAATGATGAAATTGATGAAAGTGGGATTGAAAGAAATAAAAATCTAGATGTTGCTAAACCCACTATATTGGATTTCAAGGAATTTAATTATGAAAGTTGCTCTTTAATTGATTGTATTTCCTTGTTGCAATCCGTGCTAAATTCTCCACATTCTTATAGTCAAAATAAAGCCTTCACCGAACATATTGCTGATGCCTTGATGCAATCTTATGAAGAAAAACTTTATGATGAGTGGGAACCAACTATTAAAATTAAAATTAAAGATCATGAGTTTTATGCTTTGTGTGATTTGGGTGCTAGTGTCTCTACTATTCCCAAGACTTTGTGTGATTTACTAGATTTCTGTAACTTTGATGATTGCTCTCTAAACTTGCATCTTGCGGATTCCACTATTAAGAAACCTATGGGAAGGATTAATGATGTTCTTATTGTTGCAAATAGGAATTATGTGCCCGTAGATTTCATTGTTCTTGATATACATTGCAATCCTTCTTGCCCTATTATTCTTGGTAGACCTTTCCTTAGAACGGTTGGTGCGATTATTGATATGAAGGAGGGGAATATTAGATTTCAATTTCCATTAAAAAAGGTCATGGAACACTTTCCTAGAAATAAAATAAAATTACCATATGAAACTATCATGAGAGCCACTTATGGATTGCCTACCAAAGATGGCAATACCTAGATCTATCCTCGCTTTTATGCCTAGCTAGGGGCGTTAAACGATAGCGCTTGTTGGGAGGCAACCCAATTTTATTTTTATTCCTTGATTTTTTCTCCTGCTTAGTAATAAATTAATTATTTAGCCTCTGTTTTGGTTGTGTTTTTTGTGTTTAATTAGTGTTTGTGCCAAGTAGAACCGTTGGGAAGACTTGGGGAAAGTCTTGTTGAACTTGCTGTAAAAAACAGAAACTTTAGCACTCACGAGAACTGCTGTCATTTTTATTTGAAGAGTGATATTTAGTTCATTATTTTTGAAGATGATTAATAGATAAATTCCTCACGTCCAGCAATTTATTTTAGAATTTTTGGGGTTCCAGATCTTGCGCTAGCTACAGATTACTACAGACTGTTCTGTTTTTGACAGATTCTGTTTTTCGTGTGTTGTTTGCTTATTTTGATGAATCTATGGCTAGTAAAATAGTTTATAATCCATAGAGAAGTTGGAATACAGTAGGTTTAACACCAATATAAATAAATAATGAGTTCATTACAGTACCTTGAAGTGGTCTTTTGTTTTCTTTCGCTAACGGAGCTCACGAGTTTTCTATTTTGAGTTTTGTGTTGTGAAGTTTTCAAGTTTTGGGTGAATTCTTTTGATGGATCATGGAACAAGGAGTGGCAAGAACCTGAGCTTGGGGATTCCCATGGCACCCCCAAGATAACCCAAGGACACCAAGAAGTCAAAGTTTGGGGATGCCCCGGAAGGCATCCCCTCTTTCGTCCACTTCCATCAGTAATTTACTTGGAGCTATATTTTTATTCACCAACATGATATGTGTTTTTCTTGGAGCGTCTTGTATTATTTGTGTCTTTGTGTCTTAGTATGCCACAATCATCCTTGCTGTACACACCTTTTGAGAGAGCCATACATGAATTAAAATTTGATAGAATACTCTATGTACTTCACTTATATCTTTTGAGCTAGATAATTTTGCTCTATGTGCTCCACTTAGATCTTTTAGAGCACGGTGGTGGATTTGTTTTAAAGAAACTATTGATCTCTCATGCTTCACTTAAATTATTTTGAGAGTCTCTTAATAGCATGGTAATTTTCTTAATAATAATAAGCTTGGTATTCAAGATTTGTGAAACTTTCTTTTGAGTGTGTTGAATACTAAGAAAAGATTGAAGCATGATAATTGTTTTGAGATATGGAGGTCATAGTATTAAAGCCATGCTAGTTGAGTAGTTGTGAATTTAAAGAATACTTGTGTTAAAGTTTGTGATTCCCGTAGCATGCACGTATGGTGAACCGTTATGTGATGAAGTCGGAGCATGATTTATTTATTGATTGTCTTCCTTATGAGTGCCGGTCGGGGACGAGCGATGGTCTTTTCCTACCAATCTATCCCCCTAGGAGCATGCGCGTAATACTTTGATTTGATAACTTCTAGATTTTTGCAATAAGTATATGAGTTCTTTATGACTAATGTTGAGCTAGCCTCTCTAATACCGCGCACCTTTCGCCGGTATCATACACCTACCATATACCTTCCTCAAAAAAGCCACCATACCTACCTATTATGGCATTTCCATAGCCATTCTGAGATATATTGCCATGCGACTTTCCACCTTTCCGTTCATGACACATTTATCATTGTCATATTGCATATCCCGGTACACCGCCGGATGCATTCACATAGAGTCATATTTTGTTTTAAGTATCGAGTTGTAATTGTTGAGTTATAAGAAAAATAAAAGTGTGATGATCATCATTATTAGAGCATTGTCCCAGTGAGGAAAGAATGATGGAGACTATGATTCTCCCATAAGTCGGGATGAGACTCTGGATGAAAAAAAAAGAGAGGCCAAAGAAGCCCAAATAAAAAGAGGCCATAAAAAAGAGAAAAGGCCCAAATAAAAAAATATAAAAAAATGATGAGAGAAAAAGAGAGAAGGGACAATGTTACCATCCTTTTACCACACTTGTGCTTCAAAGTAGCACCATGATCTTCATAGTAGAGAGTCTCTCATGTTATCCCTTCATATACTAGTGGGAATTTTACGTTATAGAACTTGCTTGTATATTCCAATGATGGGCTTCCTCAAAATTGCCCTAGGTCTTCATGAGCAAGCAAGTTGGATGCACACCCACTTAGTTTCTTTTTGAGCTTTCATATACTTATAGCTCTAGTGCATCCGTTGCATGGCAATCCCTACTCACTCACATTGATATCTATTGATGGGCATCTCCATAGCCCGTTGATATGCCTAGTTGATGTGAGACCATCTTCTCCTTTTTTTTCTTCTCCACAACCACCATTCTATTCCACCTATAGTGCTATATCCATGGCTCACGCTCATGTATTGCGTGAAGATTGAATTTTTTTGAAAAAGTTAGAGTATGAAACAATTGCTTGGCTTGTCATCGGGGTTGTGCATGATTTAAATACATTGTGTGGTGAAGATGGAGCATAGCCAGACTATATGATTTTGTAGGGATAACTTTCTTTGGCCATGTTATTTTGAGAAGACATAATTGCTTTGTTAGTATGCTTGAAGTATTATTATTTTTTATGTCAATATAAACTTTTGTCTTGAATCTTTCTAATCTGAATATTCATACCACAATTAAGAGGATTTACATTGAAATTATGCCAAGTAGCACTCCGCATCAAAAATTCTCTTTTTATCATTTACCTACTCGAGGACGAGCAGGAATTAAGCTTGGGGATGCCTGGTACGTCTCCAACGTATCTATAATTTTTGATTGCTCCATGCTATATTATTTACTGTTTTGGACTATATTGGGCTTTATTTTCCACTTTTATATTATTTTTGGAACTAACCTATTAACCGGAGGCCCAGCCCAGAATTGCTGTTTTTTGCCTATTTCAGTGATTCAGATAAACGGAATATCAAACGGAGTCCAAACGGAATAAAATCTTCAGGAACATGATTTTCTCACCAAACGTGATCCAGGAGACTTGTACCCTGCTCCAAGGAACAAAAGAGGCGGTCACGAGGGTGGGGGGCGCCCCCCCTAGGGCGCGCCCCCTGCCTCGTGGGCCCCTCGTTGCTCCTCCGGCGTACTTCTTCATCCTATGTATACCCATGTACCCCCAAACTATCATAACGGGAGCCAAAAACCTAATTCCACCGCCACAACTTTCTGTATCCACGAGATCCCATCTCGGGGCCTGTTCCGGAGCTCCGCGGAAGAGGGCCGTCATCACGGAGGGCTTCTACATCATCATAGCCTCTCCGATGAAGTGTGAGTATTTTACCTCAGACCTTCAGGTCCATAGTTAGTAGCTAGATGGCTTCTTCTCTCTCTTTGAATCTCAATACAAAGCCCCCCCTCTCTTGTGGAGATCTATTTGATGTAATCTTCTTTTTGCAGTGTGTTTGTTGAGACCGATGAATTGTGGGTTTATGATCAAGTCTATCTATGAATAATATTTGAATCTTCTCTGAATTCTTTTATGTATGATTGGTTATATTTGCAAGTATCTTCGAATTATCCGTTTGGTTTGGCCAACTAGATTGGTAGTTCTTGCCATGGGAGAAGTGCTTAGCTTTGGGTTCGATCTTGCGGTGTCCTTACCCAGTGACAGAAGGGGCACCAAGGCACGTATTGTATCGTTGCCATCGAGGATAACAAGATGGGGTTTATTTCATATTGCATGAATTTATCTCTCTACATCATGTCATCTTGCTTAAGGCGTTACTCTGTTTTTAACTTAATACTCTAGATGCATGCTGGATAGCGATCGACGAGTGGAGTAATAGTAATAGATGCAGAATCGTTTCGATCTACTTGTCATGGACGTGATGCCTATATACATGATCATGCCTAGATATTCTCATAACTATGCTCAATTCTGTCAATTGCTCAATAGTAATTTGTTCACCCACCGTAGAATACTTATGCTCTTGAGATAAGCCACTAGTGAAACCTATGGCCCCCGGGTCTATTCTCATCATATCAATCTCCATTACTTTAATCTTGCTTTGCTTTTTTACTTTGCCTTTACTTTTTACTTTGCATCTTTATACCAAAAATACCAAAAATATTATATCTATCAGATCTCACTCTCGTAAGTGACCGTGAAGGGCTTGACAACCCCTAATCGCGTTGGTTGCGAGTAGCTATAGCTTTGTGCAGGTACGAGGGACTTGAGCGTGGGCTCCTACTGGATTGATACCTTGGTTCTCAAAAACTAAGGGAAATACTTACGCTACTCTGCTGCATCATCCCTTCCTCTTCGGGGAAAACCAACGCAAGCTCAAGACGTAGCAATAGGGCACCATCTAAATCCGTTGAGACGACACCATATAAACTTTGGTTTGGAAAGAAACCGAAACTGTCATTTCTTAAAGTTTGGGGTTGCAATGCTTATGTGAAAAAGCTTCAGCCTGATAAGCTCGAACCCAAATAGGAGAAGTGCGTCTTCATAGGATACCCAAAAGAAACTGTTGGGTACACCTTCTATCACAGATCCAAAGGCAAGATATTTGTTGCTAAGAATGAATCCTTTCTAGAGAAGGAGTTTCTCTCAAAAGAAGTGAGTGGGAGGAAAGTAGAACTTGATGAGGTAGTTGTACCTTCTCTCGAATTGGAAAGTAATTCATCATAGAAATAAGTTCTAGTGATGCCTACACCAATTAGTGAGGAAGCTAATGATGATGATCATGAAACTTCAGATCAAGTTACTACCGAACCTCGTAGGTCAACCGGAGTACGTTCCGCACCAGAGTGGTACGGTAATCCTGTTCTAGAAGTCATGTACCAGACCATGACGAACCTACGAACTATGAGGAAGCGGTGGTGAGCCCAGATTCCGTGAAATGGCTTGAGGCCATGAAATCTGAGATGGGATCCATGTATGAGAACAAAGTGTGGACTTTGGTTGACTTTCCCGATGATCGGCAAGCCATAGAGAATAAATGGATCTTCAAGAAAAAGACTGACGCTGATGGTAATGTTACTATCTACAACGCTTGACTTGTTGCAAAAGGTTTTCGACAAGTTCAAGGAGTTGACTACGATGAGACCTTCTCACCCATAGCGATGCTTAAGTCTGTCCGAATCATGTTAGCAATTGCCGCATTTTATGATAATGAAATCTGGCAAATGGACGTCAAAACTGCATTCCTCAATGGATTTCTTAAAGAAGAGTTGTATAGGATGCAACCTGAAGGTTTTGTCGATCCTAAAGGTGCTAAGAAAGTGTGCAAGCTCCAGCGATCCATTTATCGACTGGTGCAAGCCTCTCGGAGTTGGAATATACGCTTTGATAGTGTGATAAAAGCATATGGTTTTATACAGAATTTTGGAGAAGCCTATATTTACAAGAAAGAAAGTGGGAGCTCTTTTGCATTTCTAATATTATATGTGGATGACAGATTGTCGATTGGAAATGATATAGAATTTCTGGATAGCATAAAAGGATACTTGAATAAGAATTTTTCAATGAAAGACCTCGGTGAAGCTGCTTATATATTGGGCATCAAGATCTATAGAGATAGATCAAGACGCTTAATTGGACTTTCACAAAGCACATACCTTGATAAAGTTTTGAAGAAGTTCAAAATGGATTAGTCAAAGTAAGGGTTCTTGCATGTGTTACAAGGTGTGAAGTTGAGTCAGACTCAATGCCTGACCACTGCAGAAGATATAGAGAAAATGGAAGTCATTCCCTATGCCTCAGCCATACGTTCTATCATGTATGCAATGCTATGTACCAGACCTGATGTGTGCCTTGCTATAAGTTTAGCATGGAGGTACCAAAGTAATCCAGGAGTGGATCACTGGACAGCGATCAAGAACATCCTGAAATACCTGAAAAGGACTAAGGATATGTTTCTCGTTTATGGAGGTGACAAAGAGCTTATCATAAATGGTTATGTCGATGCTAGCTTTGACACTGATCCGGATGACTCTAAGTCACAATCCGGATACGTATTTATATTGAATAGTGGAGCTGTTAGTTGGTGCAATTCCAAGCAGAGCGTCGTGGCGGGATCTACGTGTGAAGCGGAGTATAGCTGCTTTGGAAGCAGCAAATGAAGGAGTCTGGATGAAGGAGTTCATATCTGATCTAGGTGTAATACCTAGTGCATTGGGTCCAATGAAAATCTTTTGTGACAATACCAGAGCAATTGCCTTAGCAAAGGAATCCAGATTTCACAAGAGAACCAAACACATCAAGAGACGCTTCAACTACCTCCGCGATCAAGTCAAGGAGGGAGACCTAGACATTTGCAAAATACATACGGATCTGAATGTTGCAGAACCATTGACTAAGCTCTTCCACGAGCAAAACATGATCAGCACCAAGAGTCCATAGGTGTTAGAATCATTACAATGTAATCTAGATTATTGACTCTAGTGCAAGTGGGAGACTGAAGGAAATATGCCCTAGAGGCAATAATAAAGTTGTTATTTTATATTTCCTTATATCATGATAAATGTTTATTATTCATGCTAGAATTGTATTAACCAGAAACTTGATACATGTGTGAATACATAGACAAAACAAAGTGTCCCTAGTGTGCCTCTACTTGACTAGCTCGTTAATCAAAGATGGTTAAGTTTCCTGACCATAGACATGTGTTGTCATTTGATGAACGGGATCACATCATTAGGAGAATGATGTGATGGACAAGACCCATTCGTTAGCTTAGCATAATGATCGTTAAGTTTTATTGCTATTGCTTTCTTCATGACTTATAAATATTCCTTTGACTATGAGATTATGCAACTTCCGAAGACCGGAGGAACACCTCGTGTGCTATCAAACGTCACGACGTAACTAGGTGATTATAAAGATGTTCTACAGGTGTCTCTGAAGGTGTTTGTTGGGTTGCATAGATCGATATTAGGATTTGTCACTCCGAGTATCGGAGAGGTATCTATGGGCCCTCTTGGTAATGCACATCACGATAAGCCTTGCAAGCAGTGTGACTAATGAGTTATTTGTGGGATGATGCAGTACAAAACGAGTAGAGACTTGCCGATAACGAGATTGAACTAGGTATGAAGATACCGACGATCGAATCTCGGGCAAGTAACATACCGATGACAAAGGGGATGACGTATGTTGTCATTACGGTTTGACCGATAAAGATCTTCATATAATATGTAGGAACCAATATGAGAATCCAGGTTCCGCTGTTGGTTATTGATCGGAGATGTGTCTCGGTCATGTCTACATAGTTCTCGAACCCGTAGGGTCCGCATACTTAATGTTCGATGACGATTTGTAATATGAGTTATGTGTTTTGGTGACCGAAGATTGTTTGGAGTCCCGGATGAGACCAAGGACATGACGAGGAGTCTCAAAATGGTCGAGAGGTGAAGATTGTTATATTGGATGATAACATTCAGACACCGGAATAGTTTCGGAGCGTTTCAGATATTTTTCGAAGTACCGAGGGTTACCGGAATCCCCCCAGGAAAGTAATGGGCAACATGGGCCATAGGGGAGAGAGAGGGGAGCCCACAAGGGGTGTCCCCACCATTGGCAGTCCCAATTAGACAAGGGGAAGGGGGCGCGGCCCCCCTTTCCTTCTCCCTCTCCTCCGAAAGAAAGGAAGGGGGCGACTAGGACTAGGAGTCCAAGTCGGTCCCCCCCCCATGGCGCGCCCCTAGGGCCGGCCTCCTCCCTCTCTTCCTTTATATACGAGGGCAGGGGAACCCCAAAGCACATCAATTGTTCTCTTAGCCGTCTGCGGTGCCCCCCCCTCGACAGTTTACTCCTCCGGTCATATTGTCGTAGTTCGTAGGCGAATCCCTGCGCGGATCACATCACCATCACCACGCCGTCGTGCTGAGGAAACTCTCCCCCGACACTTTGCTGGATCAAGAGTTCGAGGGACGTCATTGAGCTTAATGTGTGCTGAACTCGGAGGTGTCGTACATTCGGTGCTTGATCGGTTGAATCGCGAAGACGTTTGACTACGTCAACCGCATTAAGTTAACGCTTCCGCTTTCGGTCTACGAGGGTAAGTGGACACACTCTCCTCCTCTCGTTGCTATGCATCTCCTAGATAGTCTTGCGTGATCGTAGGATTTTTTTTGAAATTGCATACTACGTTCCCCAACATGTATCACCATCTCTTTGCCGAACTAGTGCACCTATACAATTTACCATTGTATTGGGTGTGTTGGGGACACAACAGATTTCTTGTATTTGATTGCAGGGTTGTTTGAGAGAGACAATCTTCATCCTACACCTCCCACAGATTGATAAACCTTAGGTCATTCACTTGAGGGAAATTTGCTGTTGTCCTACAAAACTCTGGGCTTGGAGGCCCAACAGAGTCTATAAGAAATAAAGTTGCATAGTAGACATCAACCTTTTTTTTCTGCCGCTGTTTCCAGGGAGGTGAGTGCTTGAAGGTATATCTTTACTTCTTGCAATTGAATCTTTTAGTTTCTTGTTTTATCACTAGTTTGGTTTGTAAAATAAAACTACAAAAAATGGAATTAAGGTTGCTTCAAATGCTTTATCTTTATAATGTCTTTCTTGAAATGATGGATCAGAAAATTGTGCCAAAGTGTTAGAAGAAG